>NW_006203911.1:1245224-1262344 GCF_000334495.1 Tupaia belangeri chinensis
TCCCCCCAGGAAACTTTTCCGTTTGACAGGAGTGTTGCTCCCGTGTTTCTCATTCCCAAGAAAAGAGAGTGAATAAGTTGGGTCCAGTCGGAACCTCAGAAAACAGGAAGGTTGGAGGAATCCTAGAGCAGAGCGGGTTCCAGGACCCTGGGAGCCTGCCTCAGCGCCACACTGACTCAGCGCTCACCGCCAGAGGCTTCTCCCTGCACCCTCCCCTGGCCCCTTGACCACCTTGACTTCTGCCGGGATCTCCCCCACGTGCTTCTTCCTGGCCTTCCAGAGCAGTTGACTGTGACAGGTAATGGCTTTATTGGTTTCAAGAAGTAAGGAGTTGAGATCTGCAGAAAAGCTTTTTTCGCAACCTGCTTTAATCTAATAGACAGCTTGTTATTTTGCAGAGCAACAAAGTTTCTACGTAAAAGGCACAGGCTATTAGAAATCCCTGACCCCGCGCTGGACACATAGTAGGGCGCTATAAATGTTTCTCCTTCCCGCTCACGTCACCAAATCTGCAGACTAGGGCGCTATAAATGTTTCTCCTTCCCGCTCACGTCACCAAATCTGCAGACTAGCACCGGCCCATGTCAGCTTTTTCCTTAGCATACCAACCCTCCTGAGAACAAATGTGGACCGACCACCGGGAGCCACAGGCGGCCGGGGGGGGGAGAGTGGGGGCGGTAGAGTCTCTGAAGGTGCTATGAACTTCTGCACTTCTGGCGAGTGAGTCCCCTCGGAGAGACTCTGAGGTCCCTTCTCACTGTAAAGGGACTGCAGGTGTCACTCCAGAATGCCTGGTGGCCAGACGACCGTCTGGCTCCTGTCTGCATTTGCCTCCTTTCTATGAAGATAGACAGCAGGGGAAAATGGACCCCCCCATCACCACACACATGTACACACACACACATACACACACACACACACACACACACACACGTGCGTGTGCACACTTTGTTCTTCAGGCTCATTGTATAAAGTGCCTTTGTGTGAGTTACATGGGCTTTGGAATTATCTGAAGTTGAATCCCAGCTTTGCCAGTTCATGGTGGACTCCTTTGGCAAGTCGCTCGCTTTGGTAATGGGGTAGCTGTGAAATGTCCAGGAGGTAACTAATATATGCGTGGACTTCAAAAAGTTCATGGAAAAAATGCAGTAACTTTTTTTCTGATGCAATTTTTAAAATTCATGCATAGTTACTTCATAATACACATTTTTATGGGCTTTCTGAAGTCCACTTATTTGTGAAGTATTTATTTCTAGTTAAGATACTAAAGAGATGACCAGCAGGTGGTATAGTGGTTAAGGCACTGGACACGCTCATGTGGCCAATGATGGTTCGAGTCCCAGACCTGGTGGCTTGCTTTCTCACTTTCCCTCTTTCTCTGTCTCTCTCTCTGTGTTTCTCTCTCATCAATTTTTTTTTTACAAATAATGAATAAATAAAATTAAATACATAATTCTTTTTATAAAAAAGATACAGAAGAGGTCCATTTTATCCCTCTGTTCTTTGCCCTCATCCATATGATAGATATGGCAGTTTGGGGAAAAGGGACTAGAGCCTGGGAGGTGAATATGGCCAAGACAAGCTGATGCCCCAAGACAAGCGAGAGAAGCAGAGGATCAGAAGGGGCTCAGCTGGCTTTCAATTGAAGCAATCTGCTTTGTTTGGGGGAAATACCTGCTCTGATGGTTTAGTGATGTTGCTCACTGACTGGAAGAAATTCTAGTTGTGTATACCCAACATCCCAGGAAGAGAGTGGAGGAGAAGGCATTGCAGAGTGGCCATCCCCACTGGGGGTGGAGGGTGATTTCTCACTTTCCCTCTTACTGCCTCTGGTGAGGGCACACATCCTATGGGAAACCAAAAAGAATGTGTAGTGAACACTTATTGGGTGCCCAGGCTGTCTCCTATTGCTTATGTCCTGCCAGTGCCCAGCACAGTGCCACATACAGCACAGTCTCTATTGCATGGGGCAAAAAGATGCCCTTGGAACCTCCGAGACTCGAGAGCACCTAAGGAGTCATCATACGGAATATAGAGAAAAGGCCCCCATAGCAGCACCCCAGGCGCTGTAGGGATGGAGAGCAGTGGTATTGCATGAGGAGCTATTGCATTTCTCTTCAAAGCCCTCCTCTCTATGTCCCTCCCCCACAAGACTTCTGTAGTCAATTAAGAAGAAAGCCTCTTTCCTGGAGGGCTGAGGTTCTGGCCAGCTAAAGTGTGAGTCACCACCTTACAGTGGGCAGGAGAGGTGGCACTAAAGCAGCAATGAGTCAGTCCAAGTTGGCACAAGGAGATTACCTGGGCAATGATGGTAAAGAGAGGTGAGGTGGAAGCCTGAGCCATTGAGGCTGAGACTATAGTCATAGTGGTAGAGGGTCTATAGTCACATGCATAGAGTCAGCTCGTACCTTACATTCCCACTTCCATCCCCACCAAGTCCCCAAGGGTAGCATTGGTGGCCTTCTTAAAAGATGGGGCTGGCAGGTGGTGAGGTAGTCAAGGCTGCTGGACTCCCACATGATCAAACAGTCTGAAAGCAGGTTGATTTCTCACTTTCTCTCTCTCTCTCTCTCTCTCTCTCTGTCTCTCTCTGGTTAAATTAAAATAAAGTTAAATAAAATAATTCTTTTTTAAAAAAAATATAGTGGAAAGCACAACTCCTGGGGAAGGGTGCTATGACCTTGGACAAGCTCTTTTTCCTCTATGGGTTTCAGTAGCAAGGTAAGTGCTAAGTACTTTACCTGTGTTATTTCACATATTCTTCTCCCAAGTGCCATGGGGTAAGCATTTATTCCCCTATTTTGCAGTTGAGGAAACTGAGGCTGTAATCTGTTACTACCTTCTGTCTAGTATACCATCATGTGGTCTTCGCGTATCATCCTAACCAAGGTAATGACTGTAATTCAAATTAACAACCCTGCAGTGTTCTTGTCTACATTGGCTCCCTATCATCCCCCTCCCCTGTGTCACCTGTGACACCACTCCACAACTCAAGTCTTTCCTGGCATATCAGTCTAAAATCCCACATTTAAAAGCAAGCATTGGAACAAGCAAGTGGTGTGGTGGTTAAGATGGTGGATTTACACGTGGTGGGTGGTGGTTTAAATCCCAGAGCCAGTGGCTTGAAACTCACACTGGGCACATGTGCATGTGTGCTCAGAAGAGAATGGAGGAGAAGGGATTACAGTGTGACCATCTCCCCTGGGGAGTGATTTCTCCCTCCCTGTCTCTCTGTCTCTCCAGTGAGCACACTCACCCAATAACAAAAAACAAAAACAAAAAAACAAAACAAAGCAAAAAAACTTAAAAATAAATAAAATTAAAGCAAGTGTCAACAGAAGAATGCACCTCAGTGTCTTCCCCTTATCATAAGGTGATGGTAACTGTCTGCAGGAAGGGGAGCAGAGCTGCCAGGACCAGGAAGGGCTAAGGGTGGAGAGGGAGAGAGAGAGGGGAACAAATTGGACTAGCCTCACACTGCCTTTCTCTCCTGCCTGATTTGGTGCTCTAGAATGTATATATATACATGGGCACCATTCAGTCCATTTCCATCTGAGTGGGGGTTGGAATGAGAGATCCTCTCCTTCAATGAGGAAGAGAAACCATCCTGGGTATTAAATTACACTCCTGTTTGGGGTATCATTTATTTAATTCCTGGGGGTGAGGTCTCAGAGGCTAGAAGGAGAGGGTGGGAAGGGAGAAAACAAGGACAACATGGTGGTAGTGATGGTGGTGAGTGGTACTTAAATTCAAAAGAGCACCACAGGGGCAGCAGGTGGCATGGTGGTTAATGCACTGGACCCACATGGCCGACTGCAGTTAGAGTCCCAGACCTGGCGGCTTGCTTTCTCAGTTTCTCTCTCTCTCTCTCTTTCTCTTGTTCATTGTAGCAAAATTAAAAAATAATAATAATAGTAAATGAAATTAGATAAACAATTTAGAAAAAGAAAAAGAGTACCGTCAGTGTTTCTGCCAGAACTAGAACCTCTCTCTTCACTAAGGAATATGGGAAACTGGCCATGGGGCTTCTGGATCTCATTTCCAATCCAGGGCCCTAGATCCACCTCTTGGAGCCTTTGAGAAATGTCATGTGTTCCTGGGCTTCCACAATCACTGTGTGTCCTGGGAGCCAGCAACTGTCCTTTTCTCTTCCTGGCTGTACTTTGCTTGGGCTCTGCTTCATCCTTTTTCCCTCTTGCTGGCCTCGGCAGGCAATGTCTCGGACATTCTTGACTCTCCTTGCCTCTTTCTTCTGTGTCTCTGTCCCTTTGTCCATCCATTTGGTTGGACAAAGAAAAGAGGAAATTCAATTGGGAGGGGATTTAAATGTGGACTTGAAATTCTTTCCACTCGAGATCTAGCATTTATAACCCCATATTGGGACCAGCAGATGGTGTAATGGTTACATCACTGGACTCCCACATAGTCAACTGCAGTTCAAGTCCCAGACCTGGTGGCTTAAAACTCATGCTGGGCATGTGTGTGTGCATGCCCAAGATCCTAAGAGACTGGAAGAGAAGGTATTGCAGTGTTGTGGCCATCCCCTCTTGGGGGCAATTTCTTGCTTTCTGTAGCAAAAAACAAACAAACAAATAAACAAAAAACAAAAAAAACCTCTAAAAAATAAATTAAAATAAAAATAGACTCCCACATTGCCCTTGTTGCATCAGATGAGAATACTTAGCTCTTGTAAATAATACAGCCATCTTTTGGTATCTGCAGAGGATTACAGGACCTCTGTGATTTCCATCATTCATAGATGCTCAAGTTCCTTATGCAAGTGGTATGGTATTGGCTTACAACTCAGCCCAGCCTCCCTTACTTTAAATCACCTCTGTCTGACATACAGTATCTACTACAAAGTAAGTACTATGTGAATCATTGTTAAACTGTACTGTTCGAGGATAGTGACAAGAAGTCTATATGTGTTCAGTACAGGCAGTACCATGGAGGGCCTGACTACATAGCACATGTCCCAGACCTGGCGGCTTGCTTTCTCAGTTTCTCTCTCTCTCTCTCTTTCTCTTGTTCATTGTAGCAAAATTAAAAAATAATAATAATAGTAAATGAAATTAGATAAACAATTTAGAAAAAGAAAAAGAGTACCGTCAGTGTTTCTGCCAGAACTAGAACCTCTCTCTTCACTAAGGAATATGGGAAACTGGCCATGGGGCTTCTGGATCTCATTTCCAATCCAGGGCCCTAGATCCACCTCTTGGAGCCTTTGAGAAATGTCATGTGTTCCTGGGCTTCCACAATCACTGTGTGTCCTGGGAGCCAGCAACTGTCCTTTTCTCTTCCTGGCTGTACTTTGCTTGGGCTCTGCTTCATCCTTTTTCCCTCTTGCTGGCCTCGGCAGGCAATGTCTCGGACATTCTTGACTCTCCTTGCCTCTTTCTTCTGTGTCTCTGTCCCTTTGGCCATCCATTTGGTTGGACAAAGAAAAGAGGAAATTCAATTGGGAGGGGATTTAAATGTGGACTTGAAATTCTTTCCACTCGAGATCTAGCATTTATAACCCCATATTGGGACCAGCAGATGGTGTAATGGTTACATCACTGGACTCCCACATAGTCAACTGCAGTTCAAGTCCCAGACCTGGTGGCTTAAAACTCATGCTGGGCATGTGTGTGTGCATGCCCAAGATCCTAAGAGACTGGAAGAGAAGGTATTGCAGTGTTGTGGCCATCCCCTCTTGGGGGCAATTTCTTGCTTTCTGTAGCAAAAAACAAACAAACAAATAAACAAAAAACAAAAAAAACCTCTAAAAAATAAATTAAAATAAAAATAGACTCCCACATTGCCCTTGTGTCATCAGATGAGAATACTTAGCTCTTGTAAATAATACAGCCATCTTTTGGTATCTGCAGAGGATTACAGGACCTCTGTGATTTCCATCATTCATAGATGCTCAAGTTCCTTATGCAAGTGGTATGGTATTGGCTTACAACTCAGCCCAGCCTCCCTTACTTTAAATCACCTCTGTCTGACATACAGTATCTACTACAAAGTAAGTACTATGTGAATCATTGTTAAACTGTACTGTTCGAGGATAGTGACAAGAAGTCTATATGTGTTCAGTACAGGCAGTACCATGGAGGGCCTGACTACATAGCACATGTCAGCAATGATCTAACACTTTCTTTATGAGGCTGGTGGAATTTCTAGTTAGTGAATCCATGGATGTGGAACCAGTAGACACTGAGGGCCAACTGTGTATTTTTGGTTGAATGGTGATTTGTATATATGATTGGTGGGCTGCAGATTAGAAGAAGGTATTTCTGGAAGAGGTATTCAAAGGTAAGATGCTTTGGGCAGGTGTACATGGCCTTCTAGATATGCAAATAATTCATAAAGGAAAAACGAAGAAGATTGTAGCAGAGTGTGTGTGGGAACGGGTGTGAGGGGGAGCCCATTGCCACTTAGGTAGATGGAGGGCTGTGAAGTCTGCTTCTATTTGCTCTTGCTGCTCATCAAACTTTGACAGCATAACCTCTTTGACCCTGAATTGGGAAGAGCAGAAGAGGCCCAGGACAAGAACGGAGAGCAAGGATCAGGAAGAGTGAGGCAAGGCAGGCAGGTAGTTCTTTGCATAGTCCTTGTGTGTGCAGAGGGCTGATGAAAGATGTTCCCTGTCCTCTGATGCCATACCAGGCAGGATTGAAGGGAAGAGATGCAGAGGGCGTGCTGAGTTGGGATCCAGGAGTTCCAAGCCTTCATCTTGGCGCTGGGACTTATTACCTGTGTCCTTGCGTAAACTTCTGTTTTACCTTCACCTGTAATGTGAGATAATGTGGGCTGGCTGGGGGCAAAGCAGAGGTGTGAATTTAGCCCACTCCGAGGGAAGTTGCCCTTGGGTTGACTCTTTAGGAACAGAGGAGCTTGGAATAAAAGAAGATTTTGGGGTACAATGAGAAACAGAGGGTGTAGGCCAGGGGACTTGGTGAACAGGTATGCGTAAGGCACTGAGTTGGCTGTTGCATAGAAAATTGCTATGAATCAGCCCCTTCACCACCTCAGAAAGCTTCACAGAGACTTTGTGAATTTGAGTAGCATAGCCCAGAGCTCCAGCGCTAATCTCAGGACAAGCCATGGTAGTGCTGCTGAGGGGATGAGCAGATCTGAGAGCCTCTTATTCCCCGGGCTGTATCAAGTACTCTAGTGGGGCAGGCACTGGGTGGGTGGGGAGTGTCTTACTGTTGCCCTGCAGGGAGAGAGAGAGAGAGAGAGAGAGAGAGAAAGAGAAAGGGCACACTAAGTGCAGGGCCCAACCAACCTGAAGGAGGGAAGGGGGCCTGGAAGTGCTGAACAAGTTGTCCAGGTTTTCTCATTCAATGGCTCAAACTTCCAGCGTGCAAGAAACATTTAAATGTTTAAATTCTTGGCAGGGGCAGGTAGCGCAGAGTGGTTTTTGAGCACCCTGGGCTCTGAATAACGTTGCAGATTCTGCGCTCCCTAGAGTTCCCACCCTGGGCTTTGTATAACGTTGCAGATTCTGCGCTCCCTAGAGTTACTGGGGCAGGTGTGCGCATGGCAATGCAGCTCAGCCTGAAGGACGCTCTCAGCAGCACAGTGTCAGCCAGGAGCCTGGGACAAGGTTTCCAGGTCCAGTGTGCAAAGTCCACAACCCTTACTCTGCACCTCCTTTTCTTAGCTCAAGGCCTGAGGTCCAGTATGGAGGGAGCTGAGATCCAGTCAGATCCCCAGACTAAGGCCTGTAGAAAGTTGGGGACACTCTCTCATAGCAGCCGTGTGGCCCTGTGTCCTAGAGTTGCCTAAGTTCCTTAGAAAAATCAAGGACTCTGCAGACATGAGGCTGTGTCTGTAGAACACTCTTAGATAAACTGGATAATAATAAAATGTTCTGGTTATGCTTTGGGCTTGTGGATGCTCACCGACTTGCCCAAGGCTGCCAGGCTGCTTTCGTAACTGAGCAGCACTCTTGACTCCTAGTCTAGGGCCTTTTTCAATGTGCCATAGCCAAGATGGTGGGCTAATTTTAAGGAGGATAGATTGACAGACAGACGTTGAAAATATTTTTTAAAAAATGGTTATTTTAATGTAATTTTAAAATACCATTCTTTTTATGAAAATTATGTGGGAAAACATCTTCCACAAATCCAATTCCCTATGACAGTCACCGACAGGATTAAAAAAAAATGGCAGAAAATGGGATGCTTGTTAGGGAAGATACAATGAAAGAAGAAAAAAGCAGATGGATATGGATGAACAAAGGTGGGGCAGATTCTGAGAACTTCTTTAATTCTGAAAGTTTCCTTGACATGGCCTCTGTTCAGATGGTTTGGGGCTGACCCATTGATCTTTTGTTTCCCATGCTCACCCTATAGAAGGAGGGGCCAAACCTCGATGGTACTTCCCTTTATTGAGAATGTCACTTCTCTCTTTTCCTCTCCTGCAATAAATTCATTGTAGAGGGGGTATTCTGTGTGTGTTTATGTGTGTGTGTGTGTGTATGTGTGTGTGTGTGTGTGCGTGTCTGGGTGTGTGAAAGTGCATATATGAGAGTGTGAGGAAGCGTGTAGATGGATGTCTGTGAGTGTGTGTGTGTATGTGTGTGTCTGAAAGGAAGTGTGTCTCAAAGAGGGAGAGTTTTTTTCTTGTTGTTGTTGGAAGGGATTTGAGAAGATAGGAAGAATGAATAGAAATTTACTAAGTACATGTTAAATACCTACAGCTCTGTAAGAGTGTGATCAGTGCTGGTGGGCCAGGGAAATTCTTAATGATTATTCTTTAAAAATACAAAGGAGAGGGCCCAGCAGGTGGTGTGGTGGCTAAGGCACATGGCTCTCTGTGGTTCGAATCCCAGACTTGATGCTTGAAAAATCACACTGGGCACTGTGCATGCATGGTCAAATACTGAGAGAATGGAGGAGAAAGGAGTTCAGTGTGGCCATTCTCCCGGGGGGTGGGGGGGGGGGTGATTTTCCTCCCTCTCTCTGTCTTTGTCTATCTCTCCTCAGTGATTACACACACCCCATAGCAAAAACAAAAAGCAAAACAAAAAGTAAAACAAAACTAAACAAGCTAAACCCTTTTAAAAAGGGGAGGCAGCAGGGTGCATGGGTGGCCTGAAAAATCATGCTGGGCACATATGTGTGCATGCCCAAAATCGGGGAGAAGGGAATAGAAGGGAGGAGAAGGGATTTCAGTATAGCTATTCCTCTGGAAGGTGATTTCTCACTTTCCTTCGCACTGTTTCTCTTTTTTCCAGAGAGAGCATGTGCCTTATGAAAAATAAATTAAAAAAAATAAAAATTGAGAATAAATACATTTAAATTAGTGCAGGAAAGGATGATGTTAGACCCATGGGCATTTCTTGTTAGTCCTTTAGACACTTGACATTTATGTGACCTTTAACTAGGCTGTAAGATCTCAAGGACAGAAACTGGAACTTTCCATTTCAGATGGCTCTCCCCTTCCCTCCACCACCCCTAGTGCTGATAGCTTATAAACTGTGCTGAGGAAGCCAAAGGTAGAGACCAAAGGGCAGTTGCCTTTTGAGGGCCAGTTAGCTTTATTCTACATTTCACAGGCTAGAGTAATCCCCACATTACCCTGCAGTTAGCTGGTGTGCATCTCTGATCATGAAAGACCCAGTGAAGAAACAGTTTATCTTATCCCACCTGAAAGTGTGTTCTCTACTGACAGTAGATGAGTACCCTTTTCACCTTTAAAAGATGATGGAGGGGTATGCTTCAGTGAAGGCACTATCTTTCTCATTCCAGAGAATGGCTCTTCTCAGTCTTACTCTCAAATTTGACTCCCAGGTATTTCACGGGGGCAATTCTTCACCTTGGTATAGTACTATTGCCCTGGAGGATTCTTTCATTTCACCTGGCTGGCCTTTTATTTAAACTTCACCATAGCCACACCTAATAGGTATCATGGTTCTTTCTGGCTTCTGAGAGGAGGAGAGAGAGAAAGACAGAGAGACAGAGAACTTCCAATAGGGTCTTCACCTAGTGATCCACCCCCAGCCTTTAGCCAGCCTTGGATCACGGGCAAGGTGTGTGCCTAGTGCACTTGGGAAGATCTCTGGACTTCAGCCAGAAACCTTTCCATGTGGGATTGCCTAGAAGAGTATTGCATATTACCATTATGTCTTAACTTGACCAAAGAAAGATGAGGAGTGGGAGAGGGAGAGTAAAAGTGAGAAACCAAGACTCCAGGTCCAGGACTTGAACCGTGGTTGGCCATGTGGGAGTCCAATGCCTTAACTACCATGACACCTGCCAGCCCCTGTTGTTATTCACTTTTAATTTGATATAGAGTATGTGTGCTCACTAGAGAGACAAAGAGAGAGAGAAAAAGTGAGACAGCAAGCTGCCAGGTCTGGGACCTGAACCACTGTTGGCTATGATTCATATTTTGCAAAGTCATAGATCTGAGACTCAGAGAGAAGTGTGGTAATTTGGTCCAAGACACATAGTTAATGCACATGTGTGAACTCACATGTGGTGAGCCTGGGATTTGAACCCATGTTCCAGTCCATATCTCAGAAACTTTCTAGTATATCATGCTGGCAAGTTAGAGGTGGCTGGGGTGAGAGATGTGGTGAGATGAATTCATAGGGCTTTTGGTGTCTTTTTCTACCCACTTTTCTCTACCTTTCATAAACTCTTTTTCAAAGATCTCTCATCCTCTCTCTCTCTCTCTCTTTCTCTCTCTCTCTCTCTCTCTCTCTCTAAAGAGAGATGATGATATTTATGTGTGTGTGTGTGTGTATGTATATATATCCATCTATCTTCATTACCATTTCCCAATAAATGGCATGGAAGAGTGTATATAAAAATGACCTAAAAAATCTAAAAATCTCATTAGGAAAGAAAGGAATCTTGATTTGTACCTTGCCAGTTCCAGCAATCAGATAGTGGTGATGAATGCCAAGAAATGCCATGGTTTGGTGGGATGGGCATGATGTGGCCCAGGGATAGATAGCGATAGCTTGTGTCTGTATTATAGTCCTCTGTGGCAATTTTGTGCACCTTTAGTAAGTCACAGCCTCTCCTAGTTTGTTGTTATCTGTAAAACGGGAAAATAATCCTCAACCTACTTCCTTCCCAGGGGGTGTTTTGAGAATGAAGTGGCATGACTCATTTATTCATGAATCATGAATAGCTGTTTTAATTAAAAAGACTTTCATGTTCTCTCAGACCCTCAGAGTTTATAATCCTATGATTCATTCAACAAACACTTATTGAACACCTACTGTGTGTTAAGGTCTGGAGATAATGGACATATGGAAAGCTTTTCAGAAAAAGAAATGTAGAAAACAAATTAGACATTTCAAAATGTTTACCTCCTATTGATAGAACATCTTATTTTTTACTTCTTCCACCTCTTCCACCCCAATTTTTCAGAAGCAGCAATCAAAAGGCCAAAAAAAAAAAAACAAACCCAAAAGATCTATGTGACCCAGCTTATGATGCCACCACTATTATACACACTGACATCTACTGCAGATAATAGTGACAATATCTATATCTAGTTGTATTTGATGTCACATCACCTTGTTTACACTATACTTTGGATGTTTATAGCATAAAGATTGCCTTTCAAAACCACCCTGAGCTTGAGTTGTTTCTTTAGCCAATTTAAGAAGGGTATCCCACGTTCTGCAGAATGACGACTGTACTTATTTCACAAAGATGTGGTTCATGTTGGTCACCTGCCTTCGGCTAGGACCTCCTCTGGCTTATGGAATTGGGCTCTTATTATGTGTGAACTCTTTTGATTTGATTATTTAGCAATGCGGAATCTTGCAACTCTTAATAAAAAAAAGGTGGTTGGTGGGTGGAAAGAGCCCCCAGTGTAAGGAGAACTGGGTTTTTGTTCAGCTTTGCAGTCAAATTGCTGTGTGACTTTTTTTTCTGTCCCTCTCAGAGCCTCAGTTTTCCTAACTATAGAATGGAGGTTTTGGACTATATAATGGGTAAGGTTCCTTCTAGTGCCGAACCATTCTAGTGTATTCTAAGTGTAATAGTTCCTGTAACATTTTTTCTCTCTCGCTCTCTCTCTTTTTTTTTTTGCCACGTTTTTTTCCAATATATTTGAATTGTACTACCCCCAGTTTATATCTTTTGCTATGACATGATGGGCTGATTGCATGTACTGAAGACTACTGTCCCCACATCTAATTATCCTAGGGCATCATCACCACTTAGGATAAAATAGGCTTTTGCTGAAATGGAGGTTATGGGATAACAACTTCAAGGCTAACTCATTAATGCTCGGGGCTGAATGAGGTAATGTGTCAGCAGACAAAATTGGTGCCCAAATGCTTTTTATCCAAAGGTCAGTATCTCTTTCCCATGTTGTGATATATTAGCGGGAGATGTCTTTATCCATTGTCACTGCCTGTAGACATTTGAATAACATAGATGAAATATCTTCTGGGCACACAGCCCTGAGCACTATCAATTTCTCAAATTCTGAGGAGCTCTCTGATGATCGGAGCAACATTCTAATGGTGCCACGAAGTGCCTGATTTGTCGGGATTAAAATCATGGCATCAGTGCAGTCGCTGCTTTTTTTCTCACTGTCCTTTGCTAGTGAGCACTGCACCATTCCTAACTATGTGCTGGGGGCAATGGAGTAAATCAGTCCTCCAAATTCGGAAGGCTGTGGATTTATTTAGCTGAAAGCGTTTTGGTCCTCACAGTGTCCAGGTGGGTGACCTTTCTAATAATTTGTTTCTTCATTTGTGATCTGTGATGCATGTTAGGGGGACATGAGGAAAAGACTTGATGTCCAAGTATGTTTCCTCTTTTTTTTTTGGGGTATTGTTTTAGAATTGATTCAGGTGTACCTCTGTTCTTCATTCAAATTCATCCTCTTCTATCTGCTAGTATTTTAACCCTTTTGCTCATCCAAATGTAATTATATGCTCTTTTGCTAGTGGGCATTGTAAAATTGGATAGTGTGAAACAAAAATAAGTTTTGGGACATACAAGTATTTTACTACTCTGGAAAGGAACATTTGAAATATTCACCCATGCTAGTTTTTCTAAATTTTATAATATGATTTTAAAATACTTGATCCTGATGTAACTGGACAGTGAAGAACAAAGATCTATTCTCAGTAGTCTCTCAAGATCTCTTTGCCTGTGTTAATGTAATTCAAATTTAGTAGAGATTGAACACAGTAGATTATTCAATGCATCCAGATTCTAATTATATGTAATTACTTAAAGCCTGATGTTTTCTGATAAATTTAGGCCTTCTGCAAAGAACCTTCGATATCAACATATTTATTAAAAACCATTGCTAACCATCACACATACACTAGTCATTCAATTCTCACACAACTGCTGAAATGGGAAGTATGCCATTTCCCCATTTAATAGGGGAAACTACTGAGGATCAGAGAATTCAACTGCCTTGCCTAAGGTCACACAGCTAAGAAACCATAAAGCTTGTCTTTGAACTCAGTTTTACCTGGCTCTTATTCTAGGGCTCAGTACAGATATCTGTGTGAATTGTTGTTTTTGCAACTGTCTTGAACTTTAGACTGAAACTGAGCTGGTTTACTTTCATCTTCCATCTTAAGAATCATTTTGATCGCATGGTCACTTCAGGCTAATGCCGTGGCACGCTGAAGGGGAAAAAGGAAGACACTGTGGAACGAGAGGTCTCTTGGCACCCTGTTCCCTGTGAGGAGCCTCCATTTGTGTTCCACTTGAGAAACCAGGCCCCAAAACAAGTGTTCAAATTCCAAGAATTTCTGATGTGAGTTTCTCATAGTGGTGAAGCCTGCCTTTTCCTTTCTTTTTTTGGGGAAAGGTTTTTGCTATAGGACGTGTGTGCTTGCCAGAGAGACAGAGAGAGACACAGAGACAGAGAGACAAAAAGCAATAAATCATCCTCCAGGAGGGTGGCCATGCCACAATCCCTTCTCCTTTATTCTCCTCTGGGGATCTTGGGCACACATGCACACATGCCCGGCGTTGAGTTTAAGCCTCCGGGTTTTGAACTCAAACTGCAGTTAACTACATGGGAGTCCAGTGACATAGTCATTATGCCAACTACTGGTCCAGAAGCCTGCCTTTTCATCCCTCCTCTCTACCTGGCTCATCTGCTTTTGGTCTGGGCATAATGGTGTTCCTAATTCTGCTCTCTCTTGTATCCTTCTGAGGCCTTGAGAGGATTGAAGGCAAGCAAGACAGTATCAACTTTTCTGGCAGAAGTGCACCATATGACTGTTCTTACGTATGCTCTTATGAGCCCTGTATGTTCGAGCTGGGAAGCAATGACAAAAAGTTTATTCTAAGGCCTTTGATTTCCTTTGGAATTGTTAGTATCTAGGCTGACTCATCTCTCAAAGGCCTTTCTCTCTGCCTCTATGTCCTTTCTGGGTTGGTGTTGATTTGGTATATTACTGTTTGTTTTTACCTTATGTTGGGGGTACTGGAGGGATTAATTTTCTCTCTGTTTCTGGGTTAAAGAATCAGCTCTGCTCTTTCGATGACCAGATATGGTAAGACTCTGTAACAAGAAATAGCTGGAACACTGACATATGTGCAAAAAATGTCTGGATTGGGGCAAGATGGGAGGAGTGTTGTGAGGCAAATTAAACCAGAGTTATTCTGTGTGTATCAGGATGAGGCCCTCTACTAATAGACCTTGAACCTATTATTTCTAATGAAAGATTCCTAGAGTCCTGGTCTGGGATTGTGGTTAGATGCATGAACTTTTGGTTAGAATGGTCTCTGTGGTTGCAGTTTGGTGGTTGGGCTTAAGTGTTCACTTTGATTCCAGGTGATGGTGCCTTGCAGTTGAAGGAGGTTTAAACTCCATTCTGGCTGCTTTCCTCTTAGTTTAGCTCAAAAGTCACAGAATGACCTTTCGTCCTATCTCATACTGTATCTCAGTTATTCAGAAACCATTTCTGACGTCTATGACTTCGGACATTAAGGAAAAGTGGGTAAAAGAGAAATTTGGAGACAAAACTCAAGGTATTTTTGGTGGGGAGGTAGGTGGGCAACAGAGGATACCTCATTTATTTATATATAACTGTATGAAAAACCCTTCCCTTTCTTTCTGTCAAAGCCATGCTGCCTTATCTTTGAATTTTAAGCCACCCCTCCCACCGTAATATATAGACTATTATTGCAAAACTCCATGGGAAAGGAAAGCTCAGAAAAATGGCATGTCATCCTTTCTGGTCAGAAAGTTTAGTTCACTGTGTCCCAAGTTATCTTCTCCACCAGGAACTAGCATACACACATTCACCCAAACCATAAATTTAGTAGCTATTCTAAATTCTTTCATTTACGTTATAATTAAGAATTTTCCTTATTCTGCCCATAAAATCCATCTACTGCTCCAGCCCCAGTGACACTAAATTGTGTCAGCATCTATTGCCTGTTCACTGATCCACTTATTTACTTCAGGCTCTCTACCCAAATCAGACTTTTCATAGTTCTCTGTAATTTGACCAAGGTGGAATTCTGACTCTATCACTCCGCCTAAAACCCATTAGTGATTCCCTATTGCCTTCAGGAAAGGGTCTGACTCCTTAATGTGGCTTGCAGGTTCATTCATGACCTCATCCTTGTCTATCCAGATTTATCTCCTTCCAATTCCTTTATACAGCTCCAAGACTTAAGACAACCTCCCTCCCATGTCTTTGCCTTTGCACAGGCTGTTTGTTTCTGGACACTGCTTCCTTCCTCCCTGTCTCCAGGCAGACTAAGATGTTTCTTCTTTCTGCTCCCACAGTACTTTGTTTATGTCTTGGCCAAGAGACTTATGCAAGGTTTTGTAAATTGTTGCTAACCTATGCATCTCCTCCACTGCACTGTTAACTCTTTTATAAAAGGAGTCCTATTATTTTGCTCATCCTGTGAATCTTTAGTGACCAGCATAAACTGGGCAATTAATATTGGTTTCTGTTTTTCTTTTAACAAATGAATGAAAGAGCAAATAAGTAATGGAGGATGTGTAGGAAAAGATGCTGTGAGGGTGCAAGGTGATTCCCACTGGAGGCTGTTGTCTAGCTTGGGAGAAGTATGAGATAGTGGGCACCATGGAGAAGGGACATATAAAACAGGTTCGCCATTACACTAAGACACCAGTTCTGTATAGAGAGTCACATTAGAAAAGGCCTAGAAATGATTCTAGTTTGTTTGGGTACAAATTGATTTTTCCTATGAAAATGTAAGACAATCAAGTGTATAATTTTTGGTATATAGATTCAAAAGCAAAAGGTAAATAAAATCCTACCACTTAATACAGAGACTGTTAGTATTTGGGTGCATTTCCTTCAGTCTTTTATTTTTAAACATGCTTTTCTTCACATAGTTGCTATTGTAACTAATGCAATTCTGTATTTTATATTTATTGTTTGAAAAACTCCTTATAAAAATCACTTTAATGATTTCATAATTTTCTGTACTGTGGCCACCATGTACTTTATATAACTAGCCTCATTGGCAGGCTAACTTTTTCGTAATTTTTTACTGTTATGGCTTATATGCATATAGTGTTTCCTGTCTGTAGGAAGATTTCATTAGGATAGATTCCTAGAAGGGGAATTACTGAGTCACAGGGCCTGGGGATAATTTTTTGGCTCCAGACTCATGTATCCAGTCAGTTGGTTTTCTGGAAAGATTGTATAGAATTACATCGCTCCTAACTTAGGAGAAAGTCCCCTTTTTAACCAAACTGGACAGCATCGAGTGTCCTTAGAGAAAACAAAACAAAACCAAACACTCTATCAGTGCTCTAATTGATTAATGGAAACACTATCTTATTTTTGTCTCCAAGTGTGTTTTTAAAAAGAATTGTGTGACCGGTTGGTTGTTCTTCTTTTATCTTTTTTTCTTTTCTTTTCTTCCCCCTACCCCCAATTGGTAATTAGGTTTTCTCTTTTTTTGGACTAGCTGTTCATGACTGAGTTTTTAAAAGGTGAATATTTTTAATAAAAGCAACCCAGAGACAGCTCTGTTGGAGGGTGAAGCCACCTCCCTGTTTTCCCTCCCACCCTACCCCCCATAGTTCCCTCCACCAGGTCCAGTGACAATTGGATGATGCAGCCTTGATAATCATTCCATTCCTGAAAGTGTGGCTGGGTTCCTTTTTTTAAGGCAAAAACGAAC
>NW_006203911.1:1262740-1267026 GCF_000334495.1 Tupaia belangeri chinensis
GTTTGTTTTTACCTTATGTTGGGGGGACTGGAGGGATTAATTTTCTCTCTGTTTCTGGGTTAAAGAATCAGCTCTGCTCTTTCGATGACCAGATATGGTAAGACTCTGTAACAAGAAATAGCTGGAACACTGACATATGTGCAAAAAATGTCTGGATTGGGGCAAGATGGGAGGAGTGTTGTGAGGCAAATTAAACCAGAGTTATTCTGTGTGTATCAGGATGAGGCCCTCTACTAATAGACCTTGAACCTATTATTTCTAATGAAAGATTCCTAGAGTCCTGGTCTGGGATTGTGGTTAGATGCATGAACTTTTGGTTAGAATGGTCTCTGTGGTTGCAGTTTGGTGGTTGGGCTTAAGTGTTCACTTTGATTCCAGGTGATGGTGCCTTGCAGTTGAAGGAGGTTTAAACTCCATTCTGGCTGCTTTCCTCTTAGTTTAGCTCAAAAGTCACAGAATGACCTTTCGTCCTATCTCATACTGTATCTCAGTTATTCAGAAACCATTTCTGACGTCTATGACTTCGGACATTAAGGAAAAGTGGGTAAAAGAGAAATTTGGAGACAAAACTCAAGGTATTTTTGGTGGGGAGGTAGGTGGGCAACAGAGGATACCTCATTTATTTATATATAACTGTATGAAAAACCCTTCCCTTTCTTTCTGTCAAAGCCATGCTGCCTTATCTTTGAAATTTAAGCCACCCCTCCCACCGTAATATATAGACTATTATTGCAAAACTCCATGGGAAAGGAAAGCTCAGAAAAATGGCATGTCATCCTTTCTGGTCAGAAAGTTTAGTTCACTGTGTCCCAAGTTATCTTCTCCACCAGGAACTAGCATACACACATTCACCCAAACCATAAATTTAGTAGCTATTCTAAATTCTTTCATTTACGTTATAATTAAGAATTTTCCTTATTCTGCCCATAAAATCCATCTACTGCTCCAGCCCCAGTGACACTAAATTGTGTCAGCATCTATTGCCTGTTCACTGATCCACTTATTTACTTCAGGCTCTCTACCCAAATCAGACTTTTCATAGTTCTCTGTAATTTGACCAAGGTGGAATTCTGACTCTATCACTCCGCCTAAAACCCATTAGTGATTCCCTATTGCCTTCAGGAAAGGGTCTGACTCCTTAATGTGGCTTGCAGGTTCATTCATGACCTCATCCTTGTCTATCCAGATTTATCTCCTTCCAATTCCTTTATACAGCTCCAAGACTTAAGACAACCTCCCTCCCATGTCTTTGCCTTTGCACAGGCTGTTTGTTTCTGGACACTGCTTCCTTCCTCCCTGTCTCCAGGCAGACTAAGATGTTTCTTCTTTCTGCTCCCACAGTACTTTGTTTATGTCTTGGCCAAGAGACTTATGCAAGGTTTTGTAAATTGTTGCTAACCTATGCATCTCCTCCACTGCACTGTTAACTCTTTTATAAAAGGAGTCCTATTATTTTGCTCATCCTGTGAATCTTTAGTGACCAGCATAAACTGGGCAATTAATATTGGTTTCTGTTTTTCTTTTAACAAATGAATGAAAGAGCAAATAAGTAATGGAGGATGTGTAGGAAAAGATGCTGTGAGGGTGCAAGGTGATTCCCACTGGAGGCTGTTGTTTAGCTTTCCATAATTCTAGGAACCTAGTGTTCTCTTTATACTCAAACTAAGTAAAGACATTACAAGAAAAAAATTGTTATGAACTAAAATCCATCATGAACATGCATTAAAAGAATTCTAAACAAATCTTAGAAAGTCGGTCCCACTCAGAAACATGTAGAGATTATAATAAATACAGCATGACAAAGTGGAGTTTACTGAATAAATACAAAATTGGCTTTATAGTTAAAGGTTAATCAATATATGTCATAATATTAAAACATATTTTAAAGTGAATTCCTTCAGTCTTTTATTTTTAAACATGCTTTTCTTCACATAGTTGCTATTGTAACTAATGCAATTCTGTATTTTATATTTATTGTTTGAAAAACTCCTTATAAACATCACTTTAATGATTGCATAATTTTCTGTACTGTGGCCACCATGTACTTTATATAACTAGCCTCATTGGCAGGCTAACTTTTTCGTAATTTTTTACTGTTATGGCTTATATGCATATAGTGTTTCCTGTCTGTAGGAAGATTTCATTAGGATAGATTCCTAGAAGGGGAATTACTGAGTCACAGGGCCTGGGGATAATTTTTTGGCTCCAGACTCATGTATCCAGTCAGTTGGTTTTCTGGAAAGATTGTATAGAATTACATCGCTCCTAACTTAGGAGAAAGTCCCATTTTTAACCAAACTGGACAGCATCGAGTGTCCTTAGAGAAAACAAAACAAAACCAAACACTCTATCAGTGCTCTAATTGATTAATGGAAACACTATCTTATTTTTGTCTCCAAGTGTGTTTTTAAAAAGAATTGTGTGACCGGTTGGTTGTTCTTCTTTTATCTTTTTTTCTTTTCTTTTCTTCCCCCTACCCCCAATTGGTAATTAGGTTTTCTCTTTTTTTGGACTAGCTGTTCATGACTGAGTTTTTAAAAGGTGAATATTTTTAATAAAAGCAACCCAGAGACAGCTCTGTTGGAGGGTGAAGCCACCTCCCTGTTTTCCCTCCCACCCTACCCCCCATAGTTCCCTCCACCAGGTCCAGTGACAATTGGATGATGCAGCCTTGCTAATCATTCCATTCCTGAAAGTGTGCAGCCTTGATAATCATTCCATTCCTGAAAGTGTGGCTGCATTCCTTTTCTGAAGGCAACAAGGACACTATGTCTCAAAATCATGCCCCCTTTGCTGTTCTTGTCCGCCTTCATTTTTTTAGTGAATGTCCTGGGAGGAGCCCCGGGCCACAACCCAGACCAAAGGACAAAGATGGTATCAATACACAGTCTCTCCGAGCTGGAGCGTCTGAAGCTGCAAGAGACTGCTTACCGAGAACTCGTGGCCAGACATTTCCTTTCTGAATTTAAAACTGACAGAGGTGAGCTGTACCCCAGAGTGTGGAGCCCTTGCCTTTAGTTGAGTAGAACTCTCTGGTCGGGACGAGATGGATTGGGGGTCCAGGAGGTTGGGATGGGTTCAAGCCCGGTCTCGGACCTGTGATTATTGAATCGCAGAAGACGTAAAGATTAGTTCAGTTTGGTCGAAGCCTTGGGGCTTGGAAGACAATAAGACAAGCAGAAGTCAGCGACAGGGAGGTGGGCAGAGGACAGGTCAAAGAGAGCCACCGGGTGGGTGGGGATAATCAGGAAGAGCGAGACGGAGGTTCAGGGGAGCGCTCGAAAGAGGACTGGGACAGAGACAGTGCGGATGAGAGATGGAGAGTAGAGAGAGATGGTGAGACCATGAGAGAGACTCGGTCAGCTGGGCGAAGAGCAGGAGGGCGGTGCGGGCGCGGAGTGTGGGCGGAGGAAGCGCTGCAGTAGGTGCGCCGAGAGCGCTGCGCACCTCCGCTGGCTGCGGGAGGGAGAGCGGGACGCAGCGAGGAATGGAGTTCGAGCGCCCCCGAGGATCTAAGGGCTACTGGAGAGGAGGGACCTGGCCGCCCAGCCGAGGGGGAAAGGGAAGGGGAGCGGGCTAGCGCTGAGGAGCGCCCCAGCAGAACTGGAAAGTGCAGAGGACCGCAGGTTAGCTAGGCGCGCCGGGAGCGCGCAGCCTGAACACAGTGAAGCGAAGGGCTAGGAGACCCTGCGGCCAGCCGCCCGTGCTGGGTTTGGGGCGCCTGGGACAGCCTTGCGCCCCTGTGTCTCCCGCAGCAACGGGGAGCCCACTGCGACCTGTGTCCAAGCACCCTCGCAGTAACTTGGCGACCCCCACCCGCAGTGGCACTGGGGGCAGAGCCCCTCCCTTCGCCTGTTGCATGAATCGGGCGCCAGAGTCCCTGAGTTGATGTTTTAAGTGTTGTGTTGAGCGATCACTGGTGTATAGCAAGTTGTCTCGTTTGGTTTAATTCTTGAATTCTCATGTGTAAGATGGGATTTGCTCTGTAATCAGGTGGGGAAACTGAGGCAGAGAGAAAGCAAAACACCTTTCTCCCGCTGGACGGAGCTCCCCTCTTCCTGCCACCTCTTTCCCCTCCCTCAAATCAATTCATTGCGATCATTTCGTCACCTATAAAGTCCTACATGTGTGTAAGTGTGCCTGTCTTTTCTTTTTCTGCTCCCTTAGCGCTACCTATTAACCGTCAAAACACCTTGGAGAAGTGGTTTCTGATTCTGAGAGGACAAGAGAGGGGTGAGTGGCTCTTAAATTTTCTTTGGGAAACAAATATTTATGCATGCTGTACT
>NW_006203911.1:1267278-1268540 GCF_000334495.1 Tupaia belangeri chinensis
CCGGGGAGGGGCGCTGCTGGTCTGGAAGGGTGGGGTTGACTGCGGGGGTGGGGGCGAGGGGTGTTGCTTAGAGAAGTGCGACAGCCTCTGCAGTTCCTCCTGATTTAAGCGCTGTGGGGCTTTGAAGTTTCTCATTCTTTCTCTTCCTGGCTCCCCAGTTTTATCTCTCAAGACTTTTGGCATTCGCCTGGAAGAAGTGTTGGTGAATGAATTTACTCGACGAAAACATCTTGAACTTACTGCAGCGATGCAGGTTGGAGAAGCCACCGATCCGGCCTCAGGCCGTCGTCGGGGAAACGTAGTGCAGAGGATATTTGGCAGAATCAGACGCTTTTTCAATCGCAGGCGGAACCAGCCCTCCTTGCCTCGGGATTTCACTCGCCGAGGCCGTCGAGTGAGTTAAATCCTCCAGGTTTTAGTGCAGGGATGTGCGGTGGGCGGTGGGGGGATTCAAAGCCCATGAGCACATAGGTAGGGGAGCTGAACAGAACATATTGATGGGGTGTGCTTGGTTTGCCATAGAGAGAACATCTCCCGTTCTGAAAGTTACAAAGTGTTCAGGCAGGTACCAGTGAACCCTTCTCCTACCGCATTTTGAAATCATGTTTTTTCCACAGGGTGCTGTGTCAGTGGATAATCTGGCCGAACTAGAGGATGGGGCCTTGATGCTGCAGGTTCTGCAGCTTTCCAAGGTTTCTTTTCCCATCGGCCAGCGACTCCTGGGGTCCAGACAGAAGATGAGTCTCAATCCAGTTGGGAAGCAAATCCCCCAGGTCGTAGAGGCTTGCTGCAAGTTCATAGAGGAACATGGTAAGGGAGCTGCAAATGGTTAAATCAATTAAGGAGAAAGGAGGGGTGGTCTAGAAATGGAGAGAGAAAAAAGGTGGTGGGATGAAGGGCTTGGGTAATATTCCCCTGATGTAGGTGGAGGTTAGGATGGAGCAGGGGAGAAGGAAGTGCCCAGGGAAAGGGGTCAGAGAGGCTTATCATCCCTGTTCTTGTCTTTCAGGTTTAAGCACAGTGGGCATTTTCACCCTGGAGTACTCTGTACAGAGAGTTCGTGAGGTAAATTGACTACGTTTCTGTGTTTGTTCCTTGGGTGAGAAAAGCAGGTGGAGGTAGGGGCTCACCCATAGACCTGAGAGGGGTGTCATGCATGGTGGAGGAAGCAGTCTTTCTAACCACCCAGGCACACCATATTGCCAGCTACTCCACTGAAGTCTGGGGCTTATTGAAGAAATGACTGGGGGTCGGTGGGGGGG
>NW_006203911.1:1268559-1270440 GCF_000334495.1 Tupaia belangeri chinensis
GAATGATGTGGCTGCACTCCTCAAGGAGGTTTTCCATGATATGAAGGACTCTTTGCTGCCAGATGATCTGTACATGTCCTTCCTCCTGACAGCAAGTGAGTCTTCTGCCCACCCTTGTCGGACACAGAAAGAAAACATTACAGGAGTTCGAGGGTCTACGGACAAAGCTCAGGCTGCAGGACCCCATGAAACTAAGGCGAAATGTACATCAGAAGATGACGCAAAAAAGCCTCTCCAAATGCACACAATTATTATTTGTCAAATAAAAATAAAATTTTGGGGGCTGGTGGGTGGTGTGGTGGTTAAGGCACTGGACTCCCACATGACTGTAGTTTAAATCCAAATGTGATTCGAGTCTTGGACCTGGCAGCTTGCTTTCTCACTTTCCTTCTCTCTTTCTCTGTCTCTCTGTGGTCAACCTCAGATAAAATAAAATAAAATCTTTAATAAAAAGAAAACCATTCCAGGTTCTTTTCATTGTATTTCTTAATATTTCACCATAAAACTGTTGTTTGGAGATATTCCTAGAGCTTTTTTGAAGTTCTGTGTGCCCTCTCAGGGCAAAGAACTCAAGTTCCATAGAGGAAGTCCAATTCTGATGGAAATACTTCTTGCTCTCAGGGCTCCTAAGCTCAGATACTTTGGAAATGAGCAAAGACAAGTTGCCTGGGTGCTTTCTCCATAGCTGTCAGTAATTTTCAAGTACAATCTCATCATTTGTGGTATAGGGATGCTGCCAAAGCTAGTCTCCTCAGCCAGTCCCTATTTTCCTACCTCCAGCTCTGAAGCCCCAGGATCAACTTTCTGCCCTACAGTTGCTGGTTTATCTGCTGCCATCCTGCCACAGTGACACCCTGGAGCGTCTGCTGAAGGCCCTGCATAAAATCACTGAGAACTGCGAGGACTCTATTGGCATTGATGGACAGCTGGTAAAAAAGATTTGTGAAAGGGTAGCAAGAATTGTAGAAGGGGATATGTGCTGGAATATCTGAGTACAGGGCAGGGGAAAGCTGGGAGGGGAGAGAGAAACCAGGATAAAAAGAGACATATTTATTTGTATAACTTCCACTACTACCTCAACATTGATCACTTTTTGCTTCCTTTATGTAGGTTCCAGGTAATCGCATGACTTCCACCAATTTGGCCTTGGTGTTTGGATCTGCTCTTCTGAAGAAGGGAAGATTTGGCAAGAGGGAGTCCAGGAAAACAAGTCTGGGGATCGATCACTATGTTGCTTCTGTCAATGTGGTTCGTGCCATGATTGATAACTGGGATATCCTCTTCCAGGTAGGTTGAAGTTTTGAATGCACTTATTTCATACATGCCTTTGCTACTCACAAGACAGGGTAGAGCAGTATTCTTGAGGGTAGCCAAAGTAGGCACCCATAAACTCTCCCAGTGTAGAATTCCTCCTGTGTTTGCTGGTCATTGTACCTTTAGTCCCGGGTACCTGGTAGAGATGAGTATACGTGACGAAGTGCTGTATAGGAAAGGGTGACATTGCTGATTTTATCCACAGGTGCCTCCACATATTCAGAGGCAGGTTGCTAAGCGTGTGTGGAAATCCAGTCCTGAAGCCCTTGATTTTATCAGACGCAGGAACTTGAGGAAGATCCAGTGAGTATTTTATTTCATTATCAATTTTTTTTGTTTGTGTTTAACCTGAAGCATATTTTCTAATGAAGACTTCAAACTCCAAATCATCTTTATGTTAATCATGAAGTACATAAACTGATTTTTCCTAATTCTTTCCCATTAAGGAGTGCACACATAAAGATGGAAGAGGATGCTTTACTTTCTGATCCAGTGGAAACCTCTGCTGAAGTCCGGGCTGCTGTTCTTGCTCAAAGCAAGCCCTTTGGTGAAGGTCAGTTTCCTGCT
>NW_006203911.1:1270455-1278558 GCF_000334495.1 Tupaia belangeri chinensis
GGTCAGGCCCTTGCTGAAGGTCAGTCCCTTAGTGAAGGTCAGGCCTTTCCAGAAATCCAGGTTCTTGCTGAAGATGAGCCCCTTGAGGAAGATGAGTCCTCTGAGGAACATGAGTTGGTCAATGAAGAACTAGTATTTGAATATCTCAGTCAAGAAGTAGTCTTTGGGGAAGTTCAAGGCCTTGAAATTGCAAATGGTCTTGAGATTCAAGGCCCCTATCTTGAAGGCATACCAGAGTTTGATGAAGACGATGATGATGATGACGATGATGATACCCTAAATTTTGATGATCTTCCTCCCCTTGAAGATATTCTAGAACCTGATGAAGAAATTCCTGAACTCATAGCCAGCCCAGACTTTGAAGAAGTACCATATTTTGATATGGTCCCAGACCCTGCAGGAGCTCCAGCTGGTCAAGAAATTCTAAACCCTGGAGAAAACCTGAACTATTACCTTGAAGAAGGACCAGATTTTGAAGACCATCATAATCTTGACCTTGCCGAAGTTCCCTACCTTGATGTAATCCCAAACAATGAAGAAGCCTTGGATACTGATGAAATCACAGGTATTGAAGAAGCCCCAGACACTGATGACATTCCAGACCATGTAGATACCTCAGGTAATGATGAAACCCAAGATTCTAAAGAAGACCCCAATCTTGAAGAGGTCCTGCCTTTTGATGGAGTCCCAAATGATGAAGAAGCCTCGGATGCTAAAGAAATCTCAGATCATGAAGAAGGTCCAGAGATCAATGGAATTGCAAGTTATGAAGAAGATCTCAACCCTGAAGAGGTACCTGCTCTCCATGTAGTCACAGGCCTTGAAGATATCTCTGATTTTGATGAAATTCAAGGCCAGGATGAATCCTCAAATGTGAGTGGAATCTCAAACAATGAAGAAGCCTCAGAAGATGAAGAAATTCCAGGATATGAAGGATCTTCTGATGTTGGTGAAAACCAAGACACTGAAGAAAACCATAATCTTGAAGACTCAGTTCTAAATGTAGTCCCAGAGCCTGAGGATGCACAAATTCACCAAGAGATTCCAGATTCTCAGAAAAGGCAAGCTTCCCCAGTTTTATTGAAGAGTGATACCTGCTTTCTTCCCTCTATGCAGTACTTTAAGCTTCTGGCTCCAGCTTTGTTACTCATTTGCTTAGTAAAATTAGTGAAGCTACTTGTAGGGTGATGGTGGTTGTTAGGAGGTCACCCTCCTCCCCATCTCCCTGGTGGTATTGTTCAGTTGCTCTGAGCATGGGGTGTCTATCTCTTTCTGTTTACTAATCCAGCTCTTTCTATAGCTTCCACAGTGATCCCAGCTTTAGAGATCTGTGTTCTGCTGTTAGGCTGCAGTTTTCTTACATGTCAAATGGGGATAATTGTTCCTGCCATATCTTCTTCCCTCATGCTGTATCTGAAACTCAAAATTAGGTATTAGTACCCCTGGTGTTGTGCAAAGTCTAGTAACATGAGCAGTTAACACTGTTACTATTTTCCAGGTTCCTCTGAGGAGCCAGCTGTGCTTCCCAGCACTGCACGTTCCCGTGACCATGAGGAAGGAGCGGGTTATCCCCCCATTGTGGAGCAAGATGGCCCATTGCTCCCTGTGCCCTGGGAGAAGGAGGCCAAAACTGGCATCGGCTAGTTCCTTCCTTAGATGTTTTTCCTTCTAGAAGGTGCCGGACAGAGGAAAAGGGTTGGGGGGTAGACCTGAGATGTCATAGGAAACATTAAAGAGAGTCTTAAAGGTCAAATCTGAGGATGAGAAGGAGTTCCACCTGATACTCAGGTCAGGATGGGAATTCAAACACTGCCAACCCTGTCACTGGGGATGCTTGGTCTCTTCATCTGGTAAAAGCAGAGATGTTTCTGTGTTATACCCAGGCTCCCTGGTGCTACCTTGCCTTTCTCTTTTACCCCTGATCCTGGCTTTCATGGCAGCCCTTCCTTTAATTGATATGACATTTGTGGTGAACACCTGTCCCAGAGAAGCTCACAAATCTCGAGGTGCTTTCCCTTCCCTGAAGGGGATTGCATGTTTCTAACTTTACTGCCCTCCTCCCTAGAGCTCAGTTGGAAAGGCCCTCAAGAGGCATGCTAGAACGTTAGGTCAGCCTACTAACAGCTGACAAACAATTGATGTTAAACCACGTCACACCAACTCATAGCCGTGTCCCCGCAGCAATTCCACCACCTCAGGATGTTTTTCCGTGATGATTTAGACTGATGGCATATCAAACAGTCACTCCCCAAATTCTGTGCAGTTTTGCTCAGGTCATGCTAACAGGGAAACCTCAAGAATAAGTCTAACTAGTTTTTTTTGGAGTCAAAAGTTAGAGGAAAAATTAGATTTTAGTACCTGGGTCTATTCTAAAGACAGCTGGAACTAACACCCTGCTGTCAGCAAAATACCTAGTTAGGTAGGGTCATATATCTATAGCTCCAAGGAAAGTCACTTGATTATAAAATTTGTTATCTATCATCTCTGTAGTTCCTCTAAGCAGGACGGTACAAATTTGTGGGACATGCTCTGATAACACACAGATATGGGTTATGTATGACATCCAAAATTATAACTGATATTGATGGCTAACAACTGCTAAGGCCCATAGAATGAAGAATGTGTTGTATTGAGGGAAATAAATTGATCATACAATGGGAAACAACCACAGAGCTCGAAGATTTGTGATTGTTAAAACTTCTCTGGCACTTAATCATTAATAAACATCTGTGTTATGACACCAGCATATTCATGTCTTATTGTGTTTTATTTATTTATTTTTAAATTTTGGGATTGAGTTGAGAAGCTCTCACTGGGAAGCTAAAAGGGAAAAGAAAATAGAAAAGAGGAATAAAGGGGAAGGCGTAGTGTGGAATAAAAGGGAGGAGGTGATGTGGGATTGGGGGAGGTGGTGATGTGGAATCAAGGAAAGGAGGTAATGTGGGCTCAAGGGGAGTGGGTGATGTGGAGTCATGGGGAGGAGGTGATATGGGATTGAGGAGAAGAGGTGATGTGAAATAAGCTGGATGGAGCAATATAAAATAAAAGGGAAAGGGTGATGTGGAATGAAGGGGATATTTTAAAGTGGGATAAAGGGCTTTGGGTGAAGTGGAATGCGGGGTTAGAATGAAGTGAAATAAAAGGCAGTAAAATAGAATAAAAGAGAAGGGCTGTAACCATTTAAACAGGATGGAAGGGTTAAAGCAGAATAAGTGGTTGAAGAGTGTTAAAGGAAAAGTAGGGGGATGAAATGATGGTTAAGAGGAATGCTTGAAAGGGGGAGTAGAGGGGAATAAGAAGAGAGGCCATTACATGCTCTCAATTAAGTAATTCCTCCTGAATCAGTGCATGTGTGCTGGTGATTCTGGCTGGCTGAGCCTGGGGATAGATTGAAGTTTGAGACCCTGTTTGGGGTATCTCTCTTTCTTTCATGGAAAATAAATAAATAAATATTAAGAAAAAATTTCCTTTGTCCAAATTATACAGCCAGTTGGTGTAAAATAGCTAGTCCCCTAAACTGGATTGATTAAACACTGAATTAATAATGACCTTTCCATCTTGCAATTCTACCTCTGACTCAAAGGTGCATTATGGTATCTGCAGTATTTTCGTAGGAGGGGGTCATTGGTGTTTGCACTTTCAACAAGCAAGCTTCAGATTTCTTCTTCTCTTCACATAGGACAAGCATTTACACTGCAATAATTCAGGCAGTCACTAGCAGTTGTGTGAGGGTACTTCAAAAAGTTTGTAGAAAATGAGATAAAAGTATATTTATTTTGGTGCTAAAAGTTTTGAAATCCATGCACAGCTTTTCATAGTACACATGTTTCATGAGCTTTTGAAGACACCTTGTCTCCGTGGCCTAATAGATATTAGACGAAAACATAGAGGTCATCTATTCCAATCTTGTTAGGTTGTAGTAGGGCTCAAACTAGAAAGAGCTTTCCTGAGGTTAGTGATCTGGGGATAAGATTCAGACGGCCCTTCTGACTGTAATTCTGGGACTTCATGGAGTTAAAATAATAAAATATGTCCTACCAAGTGTTTATCTGCACTTTTCCCATTCAGTTGAAAAACCAGCAAATAAACCGGATAACCAACAGGAATGTAGACTGTTTCAAAACAATCTCTTCCTTTCTGGCCTTCCCTGAAACCAGGTTTTATCCTGATCTTACATTCCCCACCTACCCCCAGTCACTTGGCATCACTAGGCACAGCTTCTGCTCTAGAACACTGAGCTCCAATAGCCCACTGAGACCAATTCTCCAAGCACTGACTGGGCCCATGCCATCTCCTCTTCAGCATCACTGAGGGGCCCAGTGCCCCAAGGTCTTTCTTCTCTTTTTACTTCTTTCCTCATTTGTAAATGTGTATTTATTTATTTCCATATGTTTGGGGACACATTTATTAGACTCTGACTGCCTCTTCATTTCTTTTCTCTCTAAATACCACATCTACTCTATTGGTCTCATCTTTGGGTCCCTCCAGACATCTGATTACTCCAATTTCATAATGATCACTATGAGAGAAAGGAGCAGGATCCCAAACATTGGTGCCTCTCACGGTCAGAATGTCCACCTTAGCTGCACCCTCAGGCTACTTGGCAATCCTTTCACAGTCCCCAGGTAATCTCATTCTCTTTCTCTTCTCATCTGTATTCCAAGGTTCTTCATGATTCTTCTCAAGTAACAACCCCTTTCACTGTACTCCCATCTCACCCTATACAATAGCTTAGATTTCTACTTCCTCAAGGAAATTGAGGCCAACTCCAACTCCTTGCTCCTCACGCCTATAAATGTCTCTATTGTTTCATTAGCTCTCACTTCATATTTCTCCTTCAGTCTTAGAAGTTCCTATTCTAGTTTCTTTACATTTGCTCTGTCTCCCTGCTCCCTTTCCCTCCACTCACTACCTCCCCCAAATCCTTTCTTTTTTTTTAAATCTTTATATTATTTAACGTTATTTATTTATTTATTTTAATTTTATCAAAGAGGGACAGAGTGAGAGAGAGAGAAGGAAAGTGAGAAAGCAAGGTGCCCGGTCCAGGACTCGGACCAAGATCAGCCATGTGGGAGTCCAGCACCCTTAACCACCATGCCACCTGCTGGCCCCACCCCCCAAAAATCTCTTCTTACACTATTATCAGTTCTTTTGCCTGACTCTTCAATCCCTTGTTCCCTACTATTAGTATTATATTATTAGTATAATAGTTTCCTTTTTTCAGGTTGTTCACACTGTGCACTGTCTCTCATTTTAAGAACCATTCTGTGCATAGCATAATGTAAGGTTCAATGTCAAAAAAATGGATATGTCTATATCCTAGATTTGATTATCGCACACTGTATGTATGCATGTTTTGAAAAAACATACTGGGACCAGCAGTTAGTGTAATGGCTATGTTGCTGAACTCCCACGTAGTCAACTGTGGTTCGAGTCCCGACCCAGTGACTTAAACTCACGCCGGGCACGTGTGCATGCATGCCCAAGAGGAGAATGGAGGAGAAGGGATTGTGGCGTGGCCATCCCCCTGGGGAGGGTGATTTCTCAATTTCTGTTTCCCTGTCTCTCTCTGTCTTTCTGGCAAGCGCACCCAAATAGAAAAACCCTCCCCCCCCCCTCGCCAAAAAAAAAAAAAAAAACCAACATACTGTATCCCAAAAAGGTGTACAATGAATGATTATATATAAGCGGGAAATCACAATTAAAAATAATAGAATATCTAAAAGACAAATTATTCCTTGATCCTTCATTGCCATCTCTCTCTCTCTTTGCTAATTGGAAAAGAAGTGTATTTTGCATCTTTTTTCTTACCTCACATTTATTCTTCAATCCAGACCAATTAGACTTCTGTTTCCAGAACTTCAATAAAATAATTATGGCAAAGTTCACCACCCACAATCTATTCGCTACATTCAATAAACTTTGGTGGTACTACTTATTCTCTTTGGATTCACAGATATCACCTGATGTTAAATTTAAAAATATTTTTAATTAAACTTTTTAAATTTTGAGATAATTGCAGGTTCACATGCAGTTTTCGGAAGCAATGCAGAGAGGTCCTTCACTTGAAAGTACAATACAACATCACACTTAAGATATTGAAATTACAGTACATATGTGATAAAGTTCCATAATCAATGAGAATCCCTCCTGTTGCCCTTTTATAGTAAGAGACACAAATTTGCCTCTCATCACCACCTACCCTTCTTCCTAACCCCTGGTAACTGACTGATTCTCCATTTCTATAATTTTGTCATTTCAAGAATGTTATATTAATGGAATCAGACATACGTGACCTTCTGGGATCAACTTTTTTCACTCAGCCTGAGTCCCTTGAGATTCATAGAGGTCACTGAATCTAACAATACTTCATCTCTTTTTGTTGTGAGTAGTATTTCAAGGTATAGATGTGCCACAGTTTAACTATTCACCTGTTGAAGAACAACTTGGATGTTTCCAGTTTTCTGTTTTGCATGAGGCTTTCATGAACATTCATGTGCATATTTTGAGTGAACATCATTTTCCTTTCTCTGGAATAAATGCCCTGCAGTATAGTAGCTGGGTCCTAGATTATTATATGTTTAGTTCTATAAGAAACTGAAGAACCGTTTTCTCGAGTGGGGTACAACTTTGTATTTCTCCCAGCAATGTATGTTGCTTTCAGGGCTTGCCAGCATTTGGCATTGTCACTATTTTTTCTTTGTTGTTGTTGTCATCATTTTACAGATTCTGAGAGTTAGTAAAATTATAATGCTATCACCTTGTGGTTTAAATTGTATTTCTCTGATCATTAATGAGATTAAGTATCTCTTCATGTGTTGATTTGTGCTCATGTGTTTATGTGCATGAAAAGAAAACACCACATATACTCTTGTCCATACACTCTGGTGAAATATCTGTTCACATGGAGAGTATATAGATGGGTCTTGTATTTCTATCTACTCTATCTTTTTCTAGAGAGAGATTTTTGCTATAGGGCCGGTGCATTTGCCAGAGAAACAGAGAGAGACAGAGTCAGAAAGTGAGAAATCACCCCCATCCCCCTCCCCAGGGAGGATGGCCATGTGGCAATCCCTTCTCCTCCATTCTCCTCTCAGGATTTTGGGCACACATGCACACACAACCAGCGTGAGTTTAAGCCACTGGATCTGGGACTTGAACCGCGGTTGACTACGTGGAGCCCAGTGACGTAACCATTACACCATCTACTGGTTCCTATCTACTCTGTTTTCTAGTTGATGCATTTAGATCATGCACATTTAAAATGGTTGTTGCGATATTTACATTAATATTAACCACATTTGTGTTTTTTTGTAAATTTTTGCCAGCAGGTGTGTGCACTTGCCAGAGAGAGACCGAGAGAGAGAGAATGAAAGAGAAAGTGAGAAAGCACCCCTCACCCCATGGGGAATGGTCTTGCCGCAGTTCCTTCTCCATTTCTCTCTCCTTTTGGTATTTTGGAAACGCATGCACACGTCCTGGCAAGTTTCTCAAGTTGCTGGGCCCAGGACTCAAATTGTGTAGTTGGCCATGTGAGATCTAGTTACCTTGACCACCACTTCGCCAGCTGGCCTGTAATGTTTTCTTGTTATTGTCAGAGAATTCTGTCTTCTCTGATTTTAATTGAGCAATTTACATGATTCCATTATAGCTCCTCTCTTACAGTAGTAATTACTGTACTTCTTCACTGATTGTCCATGTGGGTGTCCAGTGCCTTAAACTCTATGCCACCTGCTGGCCCCTCTTTTGCTCATTTTAAACTTTGAGTTTTGATTGCTTGTTGAAAGTTATTCACACAATAAAGATAATTTTTTTCCAGTCTGTGATTTGGATTTCAATCTCTTAATTATGTCTGTTGAAGAAAAGAACTTTTAAATTTAAATGAAGTCCAATTAGTCATTTTTAAAAACTTTATGGATCTGACTTTTGGTGTCATTTCTAAGAAATCTTTGCTTCACACAAGATCACAATGCATCTCTCTCAGAAGACAGTAGAGTGAGGAGATGAAAGACCTAGGGCACAAAATTTTAGAAGGAATTCATTCTTGGGGTTGTTTACGTCCCTGAGATTGAGGGGTCTTTATACTTATTCTTTATATATATA
>NW_006203911.1:1278648-1280036 GCF_000334495.1 Tupaia belangeri chinensis
CCCCCCCCCCAAGGGGGATGAGCATGTTTCAATCCCTTCTCTTCTATTCTCCTCCTGGAATTCTGGGCACACATATACACATGGCCAGTGTGAGTTTCAATCTTCCAGATACAGGACTTGAGCCACGGTCAGTATGTGGGAGTCTAGTGCCTTAACTACCATACCACATGCTGCCTCCAAATACTTTTTTCAAAAAGTCACTATGCACTTTACATTCCTTTCAGCAATGTATGAGATTTCCAATTTCTTCATTTTCTTAATGATATTATATGACTTGTAGATTGCAGCTGTTCTAGTAATTCTGAACAGTATGTCATTGTTGTTTTGATTTGCGTTTGCCTCATTACTAGTGATACCAATCAATGTAATTAATATACACTATAAAGACACAGAAGGTAAAAATGATATTTGTAGTTTCTAAAAATTTCTGTCTATGACATATTTTTGAGTTGATTTTGTAGAACGTATAAGATATAGACTGTAGTTCCTTTTTGTTGTTTCCATAAAATGTCCACATTTTTAGCACACTCTATTAAAAAGACTATCATCTTTTTTGCTGAATTGGCTTTACTACTTCCTTGGAAGATAGTGGATCATTTATTTTGTGTATATTTCTGTATTCTCTCACTGCTTAAAGATATATTTGGCTATTTTTTTGTCAGTACCAACCATACTGTCTAGATTCCTGTAAATTTATAATACATCTTTGAAATGAGTACTGTTAAGTATCAAATTTATTCTTTTTTTTCCAAATTTGGGATAGTCTTGGTTCTTTGTATTACAATATGAATTTTCAAATCAGTTTGTCAATTTATGTAAAAGAGCCTCAGAAGATTTTAATTGCTATTGCATTGATTCTGTATATCAATTTTTACTCATTTGGCCCACTAACAGATAAATCTCTATTCATTTACGCCCTTTTTGTTTTCTATCAGCAACATTTTTGCAGTTTTCAGTGATCTTGTGGGTCTTCTGTCAGAGTTACTGAAAGTGTTTCACATTTTTTATGCATTTGGTAATGACATTTTACAAAATTCTACTTTCTGGGGCCAGCAGATGATGTGGTGGTTAAGGTGATTGACTCCCACATGACTTACCATGGTTCGAGTCCCAGACCTTGCTTTCTCACTTTTCCTCTATCTCTCTCTTTCTCTGGTGAGCACACATACCCTAAAGTAAATTAAATAATAATAATAGTAAGGAAATCAAATAAATAAATATTTTTAAAAAGAGTTAATTAATTAATTTTAATTTGACCAGAGAAAGATACTTTGTTTCTTAGAAGTTGTTATAGGAAGGTGGCTTTCAGGTCCTTGAGGCCACCTACAATTTCTTTTTTTTTTCTTTTTTTTTTTTTAATTTTTTTTTTTTTTTGGAGACTTTTTCAT
>NW_006203911.1:1280047-1296417 GCF_000334495.1 Tupaia belangeri chinensis
GAGAGATTTTCACTGTAGGGCGCGTGCGCTCGCCAGACAGACAGAGAGAGACATAGAGACAGAAAGCGAGAAATCACCCCCCAGGGGGGATGGTCACGCCGCAATCCCTTCTCCTCCATTCTCCTCTGGGGATCTTGGGCACGCACGCACACGCGCCCGGAGAGGCCACCTACAATTTCTTAACATGTGGCTATCTGCACAAACTGTTTATAATATGCCTGTTTGCTTCTTCAAGGCTAACAGAAGAATCTCACTTATCAGTCTGGTAATAGTCTTTTATAACACAGTGTAATATGAGATGAGTGGCAGCTGATCATCATCATCATATTTGCCATATAACATAACCTAACCAAAGGAATAATATTCCAGTATTCAGCCTTTGCCATGTTCTATTATCTAAAATATCTCCCACCCATACTCAAGGAGAAGTAATTATTCAAGTCATAAAAAAAGGAGTAAAGAACATGGGAACTATATTAAAATTTTGCCTGCCACATGAAAATCTTAATATACTAATACTCTCTCCCTCTTGAACTTTGTACAAATGTAATGTGTTTTACTTTTTATATGGTATAAACTCTATGCTACATTTTCATTTTTTTTGTTTACAGAGTCAGCTTTTAGAATTAATAAATGAATAACAGATAAATTAAATATATTTACCTATGCAGTTACTATTTCCAGTGCTTTTCATTCTTTTGTACATATCCTTAATTGCAGACACACATACACACACTCTCGATGGACTTATAAAATTTGTTTAGTGCATAGGGCTAGCAGAGAGCATAACGGTTATGTCATTGGACTCCCATGTAGTCCTGGACTTGGAGGCTTAAAACTCTCACCAAGCGCATGTGCATGCGTGCCCAAAATCCCAAGAGGAGAATGGAGGAGAAGGAATTGCAGTGTGGCCATCCACCCTGGGGGTGATTTCTCTCACTCTGTCTCTCTCTGTTTCTCTGGTGAGTGCATATGCCCTATAGCTGATATTTCTCTCTTAAAAAAAATCATTTAGTTTATGTCTGGCATTATCCAATTCTTTCAGCTTTTCCGTGTCCTAAGATGTTAATTATCCTTTTTAGAAACGTATTTTGGCTAGGTATAGGATTCTAGAATCACTGTGGTTTTCTTACTGTCTTCTATATTTTATGGTGTCTGATGAGAAAATTTGTATTATCCTTATCTGTCTTCCACATAATAGATCATTTTTTCCTATGGTTTATTGAGAGTATCTTCTTATTTGCTTTGATTGATTTTATCATGATATGCCTTAGTGTATTTTTTTTGTGTGTTTCTGGAGAGGTTTTTTTTTTTCACTATAGGGCACGTGTGCTCGCCAGACAGAGAGAGACAGAGAGACAGAAAGCGAGAAATCACCCCCCAGAGGGGATGGTCACACCGCAATCCCTTCTCCTCCATTCTCCTCTCCGGATCTTGGACACGCACGCACATGCGCCCGGTGTGAGTTTTAAGCCACCGGGTCCGCGGTCGACTACGTGGGAGTCCAGCGACATAGCCATTATGCTAACTGCTGGTTCCCTTTTTTGTGTGTTTCTTATGCTTGGGTGTGCCAAGGTCCTTAAGTCTGTGTTTTATAGTTTTTACCAATTGTGAAAAGTATTGTGCCATTATGTCTTCAAATGTTTTCTCTCTGTCTTTCTTCTCTCTCTCTCTCTCTATACACACACACACAAACACATACACGAGACACACACACACACAGTCACATGTATATTAGGCTGCTTTGGACTACCCCACAACTCAATGGTGATTTTTATTTTGTTCCTATCTTTTTACTTTATACATTTCATTTTGAAGACTTTCAGTTTGTATATCTTTATGTTGTTTCTATATCTTTATGTTTGCTTATCTTTTATGATAAAATGTCTTATGTATTATTAGTCCCATTCACTGTATGTTTCACCACTGACATTGTAATACATAGTTAGGTTTGTGTCTTTTCCTATTTTTTATATCTGTAGCTAATATTTTCAGGCTTTCTAATATTTTATCAAACATATGGAATACAGACCAAGTGACTGTTTTAATGTTCTTATTTACCAATATTATCTGTGTCAGTTTTTTGTCTGTTCTAGTTGGCTGAATTTTCTCTTTATTATATCTACTATTTTCTTGCTGCATTTTTTTCTGTGTAACTTCTTGATTAGGTGCCAGATGTGAATTTTGACCTGCAGAATGGTACATATTTTGTATTTTTATAAATATTTTTGAGCTTTATTCTAGGATGTAGCCAGTTACTTGGAAACAGGCTGGAACTTACAGGTAGTGTTTTTAAACTTTGTTAGGTGGGCCAGAGCAACATTTAGTATAGGGGTTTATTTTCTCCACTACTGAGGCAAGATCCTTCTGAGTATTCCTCTCTGTGTCCCAAGAATGATCAGTTTTCTACTCTAGCTGGTAGGTATAGGCTTTATTCCCTGCCTGAGAAAGTACCAGGTACCATTTTCTTTAATCCCTGTAAGTCCTTGAGCACAAATCTAACATCCTTGAGATATATAGATAAGTACCCTTTCCATATCTCTTCATTTCTTCGTCCATACAACTCTTTTAGATACTCTGTTCTGTTAACATGAACTACCTTGGCCTTTTAGGAATTCCAGGTCTGTCTCCTCTATGCAAGGAAAATGCTTGGATTCTTGTCACTATCTGGATTCCTATTTCCTACCCCACACCCTGGTAACCGTTTGGGACAGCATGGTGGAACAATTGTTGGGCCCATCTCATTTGTTTTCCATCTTTCAGGAATCACTATCCTTTGTTCTGTGATAGCCAATGTTTTGAGAACTGATGGTTTTTAAAATTGTGTCAAGTGCAATAGAAAATTCAGTGCTACTCCTTTTCCCATTCAGAAGAAAAATGAGAAGGATTGATCAATTTCACATTTTTTTGGTGGTTTCTTCATATTTTGCTTGTTATTTATTTTTAACTTAATTCTGTGTAATCATAGAGCATACTTTGGTTCAAATATTTAAAATTAATTGTAATCTGCTTTATGACCCAGAAATATGGTATTGTACCAGCACAGAACTGGCTTACTACTGGAGTTTTGATAGGGATTAGATTCAATTTGTGTACTGATTTGGGTATTATGTACATTTTAACAATATTAATTCTTTCAGTCCATGAACATATGTTATCTTTTCATTTGCTTGTGTCTACTTTAATTTCTCTCACCAATTTTTAAGCAATTTTTTAATTTCCAGAGGGCTCATGCACTCATCAGAGAGAGAGAGAAAGTTTCTTCCCTGCCAGTGGGGCATGATCATGCCACAATTCCTTTCCTCCATTTCTTCAACTCATCAGGATTTTGAGCATACATGCACATACCCCCTCTGTATTTCAAGACACTGGGATTGAGGTTCAAACCATGGTTGGCCATGTGGGATCTGACTCTCTATACACAGGGCTTAAGTACTATGCTACAGGGCTGACTCTCTTTCACCAATATATTTTAGTACTCACTGTGCAGATCTTTTGCCTCCTTGGTTAATTTATACTTAAGTATTTTTTATGCTATTATAAATGGGATTATATTCTTTTTAAAAAAGATTTATTTATTTATTTATTCTTGAGAGGTTTTTTGGTATTGAGCATGTAGACTCTTCAGAAAGATGGAGACAGAGAGACAGAAAGTGAGAAATCACCCCCCAGGGGATATGGCCATGCTGCAGTCCCTTCTCCTCCATTTTCCTCTCGGGATCTTGGGCACAGATGCACACACGCCCGGCATGAGTTTAAACCACCGGGTTTAGGACTCAACCACGGTCGACTACATGGAAGTCCAGCAACATAGTCATTATGTCAACTGCTCGTCCCTGGGATTATATTCTTACTTTTTTTTTTGATAGTTTATAATATATTAATGTTCAATAATCTATTTCTAAACTGATTTTTGTATGTTAATATTTTTTAATTCCATGACTTTACTGAATTTTTTTATTAGTTCTAAGAGTATTTTGATGAAGCCTTTAGGATTTTATATATGTAATATCATATCATCTGCAAACAGAGACTATTTTATTTGTTCTTTTCCAGTGTAGATGCCTTTTATTTTTTTTCTTGCCTAATAGCCTTAACTAGCATTTCCAGTACTATGTTGAATAGAAATGGTACAACTTTTCACTGTTGAGCATGATGTAACCTATAGGGTTGTCATATATGACTTTATTATGTTGGGATACATTTTTCTATATCAAATTTGTTGAGAATTTTGTTGTTGTTGTCGTTGTTGTTAGAGAGGATTTTCCTATAGGGTGCATGCACTTGTCAGAGAGCAGAAAAGGGAGAAATCATCCCCGACAGGGAATGGCCATGCCAAAATCCCTTCTCCTCCATTCTCCTCTCAGGATTTTGGGCATGCATGTACATGTGCCTGGTGTGAATTTTAAGCTACCAGGTCCAGGAGTTGAACCATGGTTGACTATATGGAAGTCTAGCAACATAATCATTATGCCATATGCTGGTTCCCTAATATGTTGGGAGTTTTTTTTTTTTTTTTTTTGAAAGGTTAATGTTGCCAAGTGCTTTTTTTTTATCTGCATCTGTTGTGATGATGGTAAAATTTTTATTTTGCATTCTTTTGTTTTCTTTTCTTTTTAAAATTTTTGCTATAGGACACATGTGCTTTTCAGAGAGAGACAGAAAAAGACAGAGAAAATTAGAAACCACTGCTGCCCCTGGTGGGATCCAGTACCTTAACCTCTATGCCATCTGCTGTCCCATATTTTTCATTATCTTAGTGTGGCATATCAGGTTTATTTGTGTTGAACCATCCTTACATCCCAGGGATAAACCCCGTTTAGTCATGGTGTATGATCCTTACAATGTGCTGTTGAGCTCTGTTTGATAGCATTCGTTGAGGATATTTGCATCTATTTTCATTAGGGATATTGGTCTGTAATTTTTTGTAGTGTCTTCATATGTCTCTGTAGCAGAGTAATACTGGTCTTGTAGAATGAATTTGAAGATGCTTTTTCTCCTTTAATTTTTAGGAAGAATTTGAGAAGGATTTGCATTTATTATTCTTTAAATGTTTGGTAGAATTCTCCATTGAAGCCATGTCTTAAGCTGTTCTTTGTTAGATTGTTGATTACTGATTCAATCTCTGTCTGTTATTGGTATGCTCAGTTTTTTTTTTTTTATTTCTCCATGATTCAGTTTTTGTAGGTTATATGTTTTGGGGAATTTATTAATTTATTCTTCTAGGTATCATATTTGTTTGCCTGTAATTGTTTATATTCTTATATGAGCCGTTGTATTTCCATAGTGTCAGTTGTAATGTCTCCTCTTACGTTTATAATTTTCTTTGAGTATTCTCTTTTTTTTTAACTTAGTTTAGCTAAAGGTTTGCAAATTTTGTTTACCTTTCCAAAAAGCAACTTAAGTTTTGTTTATCTTTTCTGTAGCTATTTTTATAGTCTCTATTTCATTTATTTCTGCTCTAATACATATTATTTTCTTCCTTCTGCTGACATTGAATAAGAAGATTGAAATCATATTAAGTATCTTCTCTGACAAAGATAGTATGTTTTTCAGAGCCTCTTAATATCTCATCCCACAGCTTTTTTTTAAAGTTATTCATTCTGCTTCTTGTTTGCTCTATCTGTTATTGCCATCCTACGAAGCTGGGATGTTAAACAATTTCCACTGACTGTGTTTAAGAAACATGTCTGCACTGGATGTGTTCTGAGTGAGGCAGGTCACATGATCACAAGTGATATGCACAGCAGTTCCAGAGAACTACTGGATAGGTCAAATAATGACAGTTTTCTGGGAATAGCAGTTTTTTAGGGGGTACAAAATCTGTTCTGCTCCAATACTGCTAATACTGTTTTTTGGCTTGAATGTGGGACTATTGGTTTGCAAAATTACTGCATAGTTAGGGAAAAGGGGATGGAATTAAGTTAAAATCCCACAAAACTTACTATTCTTATCGCATCACTTGGCTTTTTAAAATAAATGCTGTATATCTGTGGTTAATTTCCAAATTATCAATTCTGAATTCAATGTCAATTCTGAGCTTTATTGTCACTGTTGAATTCAGAAAATTTTGATTTCTATTCTGTGATCTCGATGCTTTTATTGGAGGATCAGCTGTTCGGAGATCCCAATTCCACCATTCTTTCCGACCCACGCTATTAGCTTTACATTTTGGACTTTGCTTTATTCTGGGTTAATTTTTGTATATGTTGTGAGGCAAGGATTGATGGATCATTTAAATAATTTCTTTCATAAGAGAGAAAGCCACAGAGAAAAAAAAAAAAGCAGAGAAAGAGGCACCTCCTAACAAAGTCTTCACATTACAATCTGTTCCAATCTCAGCTGGTCTAGATTATGGGCACATGCACATACCTTGCATGCTCAGAGAGGTTTTAGGATGCAAACCCAGGACCTTTCCCATGTGGGTACAGTTACGTTACTACTGTTCCACCACTTGCCCTATCCTTTAAACATAGGGTCTCACCATGTTGTGATCCTTCTAACTTAGCCTATTAACTGGAAATACAGGTATGTGCCACCACTCCTGAATCATTTTTTGTGTCAGTCTACCTAAATTACTGTGATTATAGGTGTGTAACACTGCACCCAGCCTTTAGATTGGACTGGGAATAAAACCTACCTCTCCCATTTGGTCCCAATTTGTGGAGCACAGAACTTAATAGTGCAGTCCACTGTCACTAGGTCTGATGGAGATTTTTCCTTATTGTTATTCAGTTGACTTTGTTGAATATATTCATTATTTTATAAATAATAAATTATATATGTTATGAATTATATTGTATTAAAGAAGTTCTGTATCCTAGTGGCTAAAGGAGATAGATCCCACATGGCCAATCGTGGTTCAAATTCCAACTCCAGGGGATTAAAAAATATACCAGAGTATGTGCACATGTGCCCGAAATTTTGACAGGATGGAGAAATGTAGGATAAGGGAATGAAGCATGATAATGCCCCATTGCAGCATGTCTCATTCTCTCTGTCTCTCTCTGGTAGTAAAATATCAATTCAGGGACCAGCAAATGAGATAGTAGTTACATCACCGGACTCCTACAGGTGTGACCGTGGTTCGAGTCACAGACCCAGTGGCTTGAAACTCATGCTAGGTGCCTGTCCAAGTTGCCAGGAGAATGGAGGAGAAGGGATTGCAGCGTGACCATCCCCTCTGGGGGGTGATTTCTCACTTTCCCACTCACTGTGTCTCTCTCCCTCTTTCTCCAGTGAGCACACACACCCTAAGACAAAAACTTCTGAAAGAAAAATCAAATCAATTTTATTGAAGTATACAATACAGCTTTTCTCCAATTGCACATGATGGTGGCATCAGGTCCGACCTTGACATGGAGAATAACTCTGGCAAATTTATGGATCTGTACATGGCACAGACGTGCTCTGCCAGCAACTGCATCTTCAGCGCCAAGGACCATACTTCCATCCAGATGAACGTGGCTGAGGCTGACAACGTCGGTGGCAGGCCACTGGTCATTTCAAAACCTCCATCATCTTTGAGGCCATTTGCAAGAAGGGGTAATCAGAAGACTCCATTCTCAGAGTTGCTTTCTATCACTATAGATGAATCTTTTCCTGTTCTGGAATTTGTACAAATAGAATCAGACACTATGCACTTTTTATTATTTATTTATTTAATTTTTATATACATTCAATCATATTATTTAGCGTACAAAGTGAACATTTCAATATGTGAACATTTCTCCCCAGTCCAGTTGATCAAAATATCTTCCACCGATAACACCACACCATCAGACTAAGAAGACACTATGTACTTTTTAGTACAAGTGTGACTTTTGTTCAGTATACTGCTTTAGAAATTAATCATTTTTTTGTTGAGTGTATAAATAGTTTATTTCTTTTTGTTTTTGAAGGGTACCACAGTGTACCAACCTCCCAGTTGGTTGACATTTTTCCAGTTTTGGGCAATTTATGAACAAAGCTCATATAAATAATATACAGGTCTTTATGTGGTCATTTGTTTTCATTTATCGGGGTAAATACTTAGTAAAAGAATTCCTGGCTCATGAGTTAGTGTGACTAACCATCCCAGTTTGTCTGGGATTGTTATAGATATAGCAGTAAAAGTCTTATGTACCAGGGAACATCTCAGTTCTAAGAAAAACATGACAGTTTGTCAGAGTAGTAAGTGTGTGTATGTGTGTACAAATTTAGGTTCTTTTACTATGCAAAATTTAGGTTATTTTATTAAGAACCTAAATTTAGGTTCTTTTACTATAAGGCTCATGCACTTGCCAGAGAAAGATAGGGAAAGTGAGAAATCATTCTCCAGAGAGGATGATCATACCACAATCCCTTCTTTTCCTGGGATTTTGGGCATACACTCATTTACACACACACACACGACCAGTGTGAGTTTCTTTTATTATTTTTATTATATTTTTATATTACATTTAATCTTATATATCCTTACAATGTATAACTTTTTTTAAAACACAATAATCATGCATATCAGTCAAGACAAAGACACTAATATACACATCATCATCAGCAAACAACTTTTCACTTTTTTCAGATTATTGTTATTATTATTATTTTAAACACTTGATTAGTATACATCATTCGGCTTGTAAAGAGAATTGACACAACATGAAATACTTCTCATACTGGTCTAGTTGAGCATATTATACATGTTATCATTAAGAGGTAATAAACCATTTCTGTGTCCCACTAATGTCTCTATTTTTTCTCCTGCTTTCCTTCTCTATACTCTTCCCTTCTCCCCTCCTCCACACTGTCTTCTGTGTCCATAACAATCTTCACAGCTTTTATGCACTCTAATATTTCAATTGCTACCATAAAGTATGGATAATCGGTATATATTGAGTGGATACATACAATATCTTTCTTTCATAGGCTGGTTTGCTTCACTCAGCAATAAATCTTCCATATTCGGCCATTTTCTATCAAATGCCAGTGTTGTCAATTCACACTAATTACTGTGTCCTTTGCTGTGCAGAAATCTCTTAATCTGATATAATCCCACTTATCTATTTTTGGGATTATTGCCTATGCTTTGGGGGTCTTGCTTAAGAAGACCAGTGTTTTCCACCAGTAGTTTTATAGTTTGTAGTCTTAGGTTTAGATCTTTATACACTTTGAGTTGATTTTTGTTAATGGTGACAGATAGGGGTTCAGATTCATCTTTTTGCAGTCTATGTATGTCTTTATCCTTGAGATGGGCTTCTTATAGGCAGCAGATGGAGAGTTTCTGATTTTTTAAAAAATCCATTCAGCCAGTCTGTGTCTCTTGATCAGAGGACTTAATCCATTAACATTCAAAGTTATTATTAATATTTCCAGACTTGTCCCTACCACTAAGTTGGCCATGTTCTTGACTGCTTTTTGTTCTCTAATTTCTGTCTGTCTTTAGTTTTCTTGGTATCATACTCCTTTCAGAATTTCTTAAAGAGCTGGTCTGGAGTTGGTGAATTCTTCTAGGTTTTGTTTATCTGAGAATGTTTTTATCTTTCTTCCCCATATGAAGGATAATCTTGCCAGGTATAGCATTCCTGTTTGAAACTGTTTCTCATTTAACAATTTGAATATATTTCCACATTCTATCCTTGCTTACATTGTATCCTTGCTTACATGGTATTAGTCTGATGGGATAACCTTTGCAAATGACTTGATGTTTCTTTCTTGCCAATTTTAGTATCTTTTTTTTTTTTTAACCCATCTGGCTATTATGTGCAGTGGAGAGGATCTTCTTGGATTGATTCTATTTGGGGTTCTTTGTATTTCTTGGGTGTGAATGTTTGAATTCTTCTCTAGACTTGGAAAGTTTTCTTCTAGGATTTTGTGGAATAAATGATCAATGCCCTTATTAGTTTCTTCACCTTCTGAGAATACCAATTATTTGGATGTTTGGGTGTTTAATGGTATCTCGTATTTCTTGTATATTATCCTCAGTTTTCTTCGTTATTTTCTCAATATTTTTGATGATTTTTTTCTAGATCAGAAGTTTTGTCTTCAATCTCCGAGATTTGATCTTCTTCATGATGCAATCTGCTATTAATACTTTTGAGGGAGGTTTTCATTTCCTATATTATAGCCTTCATATCTAGCAGTTCTGTTTGAATCTTTTTTAAAAAATAAGTATTTTATTTAAGTTTATCCATTTGTTTATTTTTTAAATTTGACTAGAGAGGGAAAAAGTGTGTGTGTGTGTGTGTGTGTGTGTGTGCGTGTGTGTGTGTGTGTGTGTGTGTGTGTGTGTGAGAGAGAGAGAGAGAGAGAGAGAGAGAGAGAGAGAAGGAAAGTGAGAAAGCAAGCTGCTAGGTCTGGATCTCACACCACATTTGGCCATGTGTGAATCCAGTGCCTTTAACCACCATGCCACCTGCCAGCCCTCTGTGTGGTTCTTTTTTCTGGTGTCCAATTCTTCTTTCATATTGTGGAAGGACTTCCTCATCTCTTGGAGCGCAATGTCTCTTTTCTCTTGCATCTCATAACGTTTTCTCACTACAAATATTCTAAATTCTTTTTCTGAGATTTTGGTAATATGCTCTATTTTTTTTTTTCCTTACTTGGAGACAAGTTACTGTTTTCCCTTGCTGGAGATGTGTTACTTGGTTCTCTCATCCTTGATGTGCTTCTCTGATTTTTAGTCATTTGGTAATGCATTTAAGTTTGGTTAATTTCTCAGAGAGGGATTCTGTAACTGTGAGCTCATGTGTTTCCCTTTGCTGTGAAATAATTTGGTGCTATTTTCTCCATTCTACTGTGTTTTCCAATGTGGTAATCACAGGAGGAGTTTTGAAATCAGATTTCTGAAGAGGAGTTTTTCTCTCTCTCTCTTTTATTTTGAACCAGTTCAGTGAGGAGAGAAGAATTCTCTGAACCTCACAATAATCAGATGTTTGTCTTCTATGCACCTAGCCCTCTTTAGGCAGTGGATAAGGACGGAGCAGTAAGATGAGAAAGTAAGGTAAAAGAAAAGGAAAGTAGAAAAACAGAAACAGGAAGAAAAAGCAAAGAGAAAAGAAGGAAAGAACAAAACAACAAGAACAGAAAAAAAGCAGAAAACATGTCACAGAAAATCAAATTAAGTTGAAAATGAAAATTGTGTGGCGTGCTTGCATGCCACGCAAAAAAGGCAGCAAGGCAGAGATGAAGATGCCTGCAACTATTCTGTCCTTACTAATGCCTAGGGTTTGGAATGGGGGTGGGGGAGTCCAGGCTGGCGGCTTCACAGCAGTGAAGGTAGACCCAGGAAAGGGCAGCAGAGGCAGAGATCCAATGATTTCATTTTTACATTTTATGGCTATTTGTTTTTTCTTGTCTAAGGATGCCTTTCCTTCCCTAAAGTTGAGTAATATACACTCCTGTGTTTTATTCTAGGTGTTTTATGGGTTTAGCGATCAGTTTTAGATCTATTATGCATTTCTAATTAACTTTGTGTATGGTATTAGTTAAGGTTTAATATTCATTGTCTTCCTGTGGATAGGCTGGTTATTGTAGTACTATTTGATGAAAAGACTACATTCCTTCCATTGAGTTTCCTTAGTGATTTTGTGAAAACCCAATTGGCCATAAATGTGTGGGTCTATTTTTTTCACTCCATTCTCTTTCATTCATCTGTGTCTTTCTGATCAAACCAATACCATCGTGTCTTGCTGGTTACAGCTTTGAAATAATGTTGTATATGCTCTCCAGATTTCTTTTTCTTCTAAAAGATTGTTTTAACTGTTCCAAATTCTGTGCTAACATTTAGACTGGGGTTGCATTTAGCTAGCCACAGTGATTTAGTGGTAATGCAATGCTCCATGATACTGAAGCCATATGGGAAGGTCCAGGGTTTATGTCCTGAGGTCTCCCTATACATGCCAGGCATGCACACACATGCCCATAATACTGTCTGCCTGAGAGGGTAGTAATGTGAAAGACCCTGTTGGGGACACTGACCTCTCTTTTCCCCTCTCTCTCTTTCATGGGAGAAATAAATAAACTTTAAAAGTTTACATTGGAATTGTACTAAATATAGTCATGCAGTGTTGACATTTCAGTCCATGGACTATATATATGACAGTGGTCCCATAAGCCTCTAACAGGTTATATCATATAGCCTAGTTGTGTAGTAAGCTATACCATCTAGGTTTGTGTGAATGCAATCTATGCTGTTTGCACAATGCTGAAATTGCCCAATGACACATTTCTTGGAACATATCTCCATCATTAAGTGATGCATGACTGTATATAGATTATTTTGTTGACATAATTCAACTGACATATTAACGATAGAGTCTTTAACCTTTTAGTCTCAGTAAACACAGTATATCTCTCTAGTAATTCCAGTCTTCTTTATTTTCAGTCAGCAATATTTTGTAATTTTCAGCACTTAGATTTTAAACATATTTGAATAAACTTATCCTTTCCTTACACACTTCATAATTTTTGATACTACTAGAAACATTTTTAAAATTTCAACTTCCAATTATACATTGCTAATATATATAAACTCATTTCATCTTTTAAAATTGACATTGTGTCTTGTGAACTTTTTGGAGAGATCTTTGCTATAGGGTGAGTGCACTCTCCAGAGGGACAGAGAGATAGAAAGTGAGAAATCACCCCCCAGGGGGGTTGACCACACTATAATCCCTTCTCTTCCATTCTCTTCTTGGGATCTTGAACACACATGCACATGGGCCCGGTGTGAGTTTTAAGCTGCCAGTTTCAGGACTTGAACTGGGGTTGACTATGTGGGAGTCCAGTGACGTAACCATTATGCCATCTGCTGGTCCTGTGTCCCATGAATTTTGTAAAATTTATTTGTTCTTTTTTAATATTTTGAAGTTTTTATGTGATTATCTGTAATCAAAGAACTGTCTTCTCTAAATGAAGAGGGTCTTGAGGGACTTCCAAAAGTTTGAGGAAATTGAAATTAAAAGATAAAAATTAAAAACATAAATTTTATTTTTTAACATAAGCTCCATTAAATTCAAGATACTTTTGTAAGAATGATACCAACTATTTAGCCCAGATGCCAACACACTTTTTATACATAATTAACTGAAGAAAAATGGGTGCCCTTTAAAGATTTTTTAAGGTTAGAAAACAAAAGTAAGTCAAAAGGAGCCAAATCAGGACTTTAAAATGACTCCATTAGGCAAAATTGCCCCCCTTTTTTTTTTGCTGAAAGGAATAAATAGGAACATTGTTCTGGTGGAGAATGACTCCTCAGTGAAGCTTTCCTGGTCAGTTTTTGCTAAAACTTTGGTTAAGTTCCTCAAAACACTGTCATAAGTAGATGATTGTTCATTGGTCCTCAAGAAAATCAACATGCAAAATACCTTGAGTATCCCAATAATCTGTTATCCCAATAATGACCTTTGCTGTTGATCTGCTTAATTTTGCTTTGACTGGGCCACTTCCCTCTCTCTCTCTTTCTCTCTCTATTAGTTTATTTTATTTATTGATTGATTTTTTATTATTATTCATACATTAAATTGCTATACATCATTTAGATTGTGAAGAGACTACCCAGCATAGTTTACACCTCAGTCCAGCCCAGTTGAGACCACCATACACATCCTCATCACCAGATAATAAATCTTATCTGTGTCCCACAAGTGTCTTACTTCTCCATTTTCCCTCCAAAATCCCCACGCTTTCCCTTCCCACCCCCTCTTTCCACTTTGTCTTTAGTATCCATTACAATTTTTAATACTTTTATGTTCTCCACTCTTTCAGTCTCTACCATAGAGTGCAGACAGTGCATATATGCTAAGTGGAGACATGCCATTGCTTCAACTGTGCATTGTCTTCAGGATAATAGTTGTAAAGTCATGTGCCATCTCGTTACAATTCTTGGAAGAAATGCTTCAGGATCCTGATCCCACTTATTTAAAATTTCCATTGTCTGCAGCTGATTTGGGCATAACCATTTGGGTACCCATTGAGCAGAAAGTTTACTCAACTTTAGTTTTTTGGTCAGAATTGTGTATGCTAAACCAGTTGAGATGCCTATGGTATTGGCTATTATTTCTGCTCTTAATAATTGGTTCTCTTCAACTAGGGCATGAATAACATTAATTTTTTTCTTGCAAATTGATGTAGATGGTCTACTGCTATAGGTGCCATTTTCAACACCATCTTGTTTCTTCTAAAAATGAATGTATGCATTTGTAAACTGTTGATTTCTTTGAGGACATTGTTCAAATAAACTTTCCATAATGTATCAATTGTTAATATTCATTAGAAGTGAAATGGAGAGGGGACCAGCAGTTAGCATAATGGCTATGTCGCTGGACTTCCATGTAGTCGATTGCGGTTCGAGTCCCGGACCCGGTGGCTTAAACTCACGCTGGGCGCGTGTGCGTGCGTGCCCAAGATCCCGAGAGGAGAGTGGATGAGAAGGGATTGTGGCATGACCATCCCTCATGGGGGGTGATTTCTTGCTTCCTGTCTCTCTGTCTCTCTCTGTCTGTCTGGTGCCATCTAAAAAACAAAAACCTCTAAAAAAAAAAAAAAAAAAAGAAGTGAAATGGAGTCAGTTGTGTCAGCTATGTAAACCCTGACTAAACTGAGCCAGAGAAGGCAATGGAGGTGTTTTTCTCACGTTAGCATAGCTAATAACAAAAACTGTCACAAGGGTTCTGCCAAAATCAAAATCTTGCAGAAAGATCACTGCAATATGATGCAATGACTACTTCTGTGAGGATGTCTGCCCCCAAACTGCCTGTAAAACTGGTTACAATGTATGCAGATGAAGGCACCAATTATTAAGGGTGACAATAATTCATCCTTCTTTCTAATCCCACATCAACTATTTAATTTCCCTTCCCCTTGCAGTTTTTGTCTTTAAAACCTCTCAGAGGGGCCCAGCCAGTGGCATGGTAGTTAAGGCAGCTGGATCCCACATGGCTGACTGTGTGGTATGAGTCTTGGACCGGGTGGCTTGAAAAACATGCTGGGCTCATGTTTGTGCATGCCCTTAATTCTGATAAGAAAGAAATGGAGAAGGGATTGCGTTGTGGCCATTTCTCATGGGAGGAGTGCTTTCTCACTTTTCCTCACTCTTTCTCTGTCCAGTGAGCACATGTCTCATCTAGCAAATTAAAAAAAAATAAAACAAGGGACCAACAAACAATGTAGTGGTTACGTCGCTGAACTCTCACATGGCTGACCATGATTAAAGTCTGGACTTTATGGCTTTCAACTCATGCTGGGTGTGTGTGTGTGTGTGTGTGTGTCCAAAGTCCTGAGAGGAAACTGGAGGAGAAGGGATTGCAGCTTGGTTATACCCCCAGGGGGTGGTTTCTTGCTTTGTGTCTCTCCAGCGAGCACACGCACGCTATAGCAAAAATCTCTCTAAAAAAAACAAACTAACTAACTAACTAAAACAAAACAAAAAAATCAAACAAAACAAAACTTGTCAGAGGATTGTAAGACCTCAGTAAACATGTTTGGGGCAACCTGAATATGTCTACCTGGGCTGCACACTGGGTGCAGTCTTCACACTTTTGCTCAAATGAACTTCATTTGTTTTACATATTTTGACTTGGTTTACATTCTTTTTAGGTTGACACAATGATTTCACCAGTCTTTCACCCAAGCTTAATTATACATTTTTTTAAATTTTACTTTAATCTTTAGCAGAATTCATGTTGCTCTGATCAGGGTTCTTATAAGACATCAGCCTGACAAAGATGATGTCTTATGATGATGCATTGACATCTTCTTAGTGCATCAGACTAGATTCTGTTCAGACATGTTATATAATAAATTATACAAGTCAACAATACATTTATTTGGGTGCAAAAAGATTTTTAAATTCATGCATAGTTTTTTTCATAATACACATTTTCTATAAATGTTTTGAAGTCTGTCTATAATTTTTTACAATATGCATGCCTTTTATTAAGGAACTTTTATTATCTTATTGCACTAAACAGGAACACCAAGAAAATTTTGTATAGAGTTAGTAAAAACAGACATCATTGTCTTGTTCCCAAATTCAGGAAGAAAGATTTCAGCACTTTACTAGTAAGTATGATGTTAACTATCACTTTTTCTTATATTTTCTTCATTAGGTTGAAAAAATTTCATTCTATTACTAGTTTATTGGATTATATTTTTCAGGTTGCTCTAGGGTGTGTGCATTTAAGAGAGAGAGAGAGAGAAAGAGAGACACAGACAGACAGACGGGGCGGGGCAGAGAGAAAAAGGGAGAAAACACCTCTGATGGGCATGGTCATGTAATTCCTTATCTTCCATTCTGCTCTTGGGATTTTAGGTGCTCAAGAACATGTGCACAGTGTTGTTTTTTTTTGGGGGGGGGGGGTTTTTGCTCTAGGGGGTCGGCAATCAGTGACGAC
>NW_006203911.1:1296467-1296859 GCF_000334495.1 Tupaia belangeri chinensis
CCTTTCTGCTTCACTCTCCTCTTGGGATTCTGTGCGCGCGCGCACACACACACACACACACACACACACACACACACACACTTGTCCAGTGTGAGTTTTAAGCTGCTGGGTTCAGGAATTGAACCGTGGTCAGCCACATGGGAGTCCAGTGACTTAACCACTATACCACCTGCTTCCCCCTCACTGGTGTGTTATTTTAAGCTGCTGATCCAGCACTAGAAAGTATGCCTATGACACAGTTGACCGTGAGAGACCCAATCACTTCAACTTCCATGCCACCTGCTGGCCTTGGATTTTTCTTTTTTAAGAATTATTTTATTTTGGGACCAGCAGTTAGCATAATGGCTATGTCGCTGGACTCCCATGTAGTCGACCGTGGTTTGAGTCCCGGC
>NW_006203911.1:1297222-1297553 GCF_000334495.1 Tupaia belangeri chinensis
CTGGGGGGTGATTTCTCACTTTCTGTCTCTCTGTCTCTCTCTGTCTGTCTGGCGAGCGCACGCACCCTATAGCGAAAACCTCTCCCCCCAAAAATAATTAATTAATTTATTTATTTTTAATTTGACCAGAGAGGGACAGTGTGTGTGTGTGGGGTGGGGGGAGAGAGAAAGAGAGAGCAAGCTGCCAGGTCCGGGACTCAAACTGTGGTCAGCCATGTGCAAGTCCAGCACCCTTAACTACCATGCCCCTTGCTGGTCCCAGCCTTAGATTTTTTAAAAATCAAAAATATTGTATTTTTCACATATTATTTTCTGCATTTATTGAGCTAAA
>NW_006203911.1:1297939-1300889 GCF_000334495.1 Tupaia belangeri chinensis
TTAAAGATGAATTCAAAAGGAGATATAGACCTATTGATATTTTCTTTTACTTGTATTATTTTAAAACTTCTGTGTTTAAACGCTCAATAAATTTGTTCAGCTAATTTTAATTGTGAAATTTGTTTTTGTTTTGAGAGAGGTTTTTGGTATAGGGTGTATGCATTCACCAGAAAGGTAGAGAGAAACAGAGAGACAGAAAGTGAGAAATCATTCCCCCCCCCCCCCATGGTGGGGGGGGAATAGCCACATCACAATCCCTTCTCCTCTTGGGATTTAGGGCATGCACACCGGATTTTGGGCATGCACGTACCTGTGCCTGGCATGAGTTTTAAGCCACCAGTTCCAGGACTCAAACCAGAGTGAACTACAGGGGAGCCCAGTGATGTAACCATTACACCATCTGCTGATCCTTGTTTGTTTTCTTGAGAGATTTTTGCTATAGGGCAGGTGTGCTCAACAGAGAGACAGAGAGAGACCGAGACAGAGAGAAAGAGAGAAATCGCCTTCCTGGGGGATGACCATACCACAATCCATTCTCCTCCATTCTCCTCTCAGGATGTTTGGGCATGCACGCACATATGCCTGGTGTGAGTTTCAAGTCACCCGGTTCAGACCTTGAAACATGGTCAACTATGTGGGAGTCCAGTGCCTTAACCACTGTGCCACCTGCTGGCCCTGAATAAAGTTGTTTTAAGCATCCTCTCGTCCTTTTAAAGTCTGTTATCTATAAGTATCATTCCCTCTATTTTAGTTCTAGTATTTGCAATTTGTTCTTTTCTTTCTACTTAACTAGTATTGATATTATATGAATTTTACCAGTTTCATTAATATTTTTAAAGAAACAATTTTCGCAGCTCCTTTTTGACATTGTTGATCTTTGTCAGTTGTTCATTTTCTATTTTATTGATTTAAAAAATAGCTATTTTATTTAACTTTATTTACTTATTTACTTATTTTAATTTGACCAGAAAGTGACAGAGCGAGAGAGAGTGAGAGGGAAAATGAGAAAGCACGCTACCAGGTTCCGGACTCGAACTGTGGTCGGGCATGTGGGAGTCCAGCACCCTTAACTACCATACCACCTGCTGACCCCTCACTGATTATTTTTATTATTTTGTCCTTTCTACTCACTTTGGGCCAAATTGTTCTTGTTGTTTTCATTTTTTATAAATTAAAATGTAAGATAATTAATTCTGAAGATTTCTTTCCAATGTCAGCATTTAAAACAATATGTTTTTCTCAAGATCTGCTTAAATTACAGTCAACAAATTTTGATTCTGTGCTTTTATTATCATTTAGTTTAAAACTTATTCTAATTTTTCTTGCAATTTCTTTTTGACTTATGAGATGCTTAGAAATGTGTTATTTTCCAAATAATAATTCCTAGATAACATTTTGTATTGATTTCTAATTTAATTCATGCAGAGGTAACATACTGTGTATATATTTTTTACTGTGTATAATTTTCATACTTACAAATTTGTTGAGACCTTTTAAATATTGTTGAGCATATTGTCTATATTGGGCAATTTTTTATATACATTTGAAAAGAATATGTATTCTAACATTCTAGGGCACAGTGTTCTCTCAATGTCAATTTAAATAAGTTGGTTGATACTGTTAAAATCTTCCATGATATTATTTATTTTCTGTCTGCTTTTCTGTCAGATACTGAGAGTAAGTTGAAATCTTCAAATGTGTTTTTGATTTCTCTATTCTTCTTTTTATTTTTTAAATTATTGATTCATGTATTTTGAAACTCTGTCCTGAGATGCACATACATTTAGCCACTGTTTGTTCTTTGTATTACTGTTTAATGGTGTCTACTTTTTTTCTGATCTTAATAGAGTCAATCTATCAATTGATTTCTTATGCTTATATATGCTATCTTCTTTCATCATTTTACTTTTAACTTTATATTTTAAAGGTAATTTTTGTAGGCAGTATAAAATTGGGTTGGAATTTTCACTTGGCCTAATAATGTCTGGATTTAATCAATAGATTAGTTCACTTGTATGTAATGCAGTTTCTAATATGGTTGGGTTAAGTCTAATATGTTTTGTTTTCTCCATTTCCATAATTTTTTTTGCCTTTTTCTTGCTTGCTTACAGGCGTTTTTATTTTTAGAATTTATTTATTTATTTATTTAAAAATTTAAAATATTTATTTGTTCAATTCCATTTGTTATTGTTATTTTTTAATTTGACCAGTGAGAGACACACACACACACACACACACACACAGAGAGAGAGAGAGAGAGAGAGAGAGAGAGAGAGAGAGAGAGAGAGAAAGGGAAAGTGAGAAAGCAAGCCGCCAGGGTCAGGACTCAAACTGTGGTCAGCCATGTGGGAATGCAGCACCTCTGACCACCATGCCACCTACCGGCCTCTATTTATTTAAATTTTTACCAGAGTTTATGTGTATTTGTCAGAGAGAAACAGAGAGAGAGGAAAACTGAGAACGAACCCCTATAAGGAATGGTCACGCTGCAATTCCTTTCCCTCCATTTCTCCTTCTTTTTGACATTTTGGGTATGCAGGCACAGGTGCCCAGTGTGTTTCTCAGGTCATTGGGTCTGGGATTTTAATTGTACATTCAGCCATGTGGAATCCAGCTGCCCCAACCACCACACCAGGTGTTAATTTTCTTAATGATAGAGATTGCATGTGCATGCACTGGACAAAGAGAGAAAGAGAAGCCTCAGCTAAAGTGTCTTTTCATGCTGAGATCGCCCTTCCCCAGCCCTCTGGTTCATCAGGATTTGGGGCACATGCACACATGCTAAGCCTGATTTTACGCTGACTCGGGGGCACCAGTTGGGCATGTGGCTTACAAGATTGTAGTTCAATTTGTTATCCTCTGCACCATCAGGATGGGCTTCTGTTTTCTTTTAGATAAATTGTTTTTCTCTTGGTTAAAATTTGTCACTATTGTTGGCTTATTAGCTTTC
>NW_006203911.1:1300909-1303425 GCF_000334495.1 Tupaia belangeri chinensis
AAAAAAAAAAGGTGGTGATGTATGATTTACAATAGGTGTCTTTAATTTATCACAGTCTACTTCAAATAATTTTGTACCATTCTATTATAATATAAAGACCTTAGAACAATGCGCTACTGCTTTTCTTCCCATCCTTTGGGTTATTATTGTCATATATTTTATTTTTACATTTATGATAAGATGTTATTATTATAAGATGCTACTATTTATTTAGCTAAATAGACAACTATCTTTATTTTAAAAAAACAAGCAGGAGAAAAGTCTTTTATGTGTATTCATATATTTACCATTTTCAGTGCTCTTCATTTTAGTTTCAGAGCAGTTTTATTTTCCTTAAGTCTAAAGAAGTTCATTTTTTTTGTTTCCTATAGTGCAAGTAGGCTTGTAATAAATGTTTTCACTTTTGCTTTGTGTGAAAAAAAACTTTATTTTGTTTTCATCACTGAATATTGGACTCTGCTTTGAGAGTATTATTTTCTTTTTTAAAAGAATTGTTTTACTTAATTTTATTTATTATTATTATTTTTAACATTTTTTCTGTAGGGTACCTGCACTTACCAGAGACACACACACACACACACAAACACACACACACACACACAGAAAGCAAGCCACCAGGTGTGGGACTTGAACCATGGTAGGCCATGTAGGAGTCCAGTGCCTTAACTACCACCCCACTTGTTGGCCCCAAGTGTACGATTTTCTTTGAGCACTAAAGAAGTGCTTCCATTTCTGCTTTCCATTGTTTTTAATTATATTTCAAAAATCATCTTTTTTTCTCATGTATATGTTATCTCCTTCCATGGCTAAATTTAAAAATTTTATCTTTATCATTACTTTTCAGAAATTTGATTACTATTCATCTTTGTTTGGCTTTCTTTATTTCTTCCTTTATTGAACTTTGATGGATTTATGTTTTGAACAAATTTGGGAGACACTAAGTCATTATTAATTTAAAAAATTTTTGTCCTGACCTCTCTTTTTGGGGCCCAAATTTCACGTAAGATATACTACTTAATGCTTTTCTATAAGTTACTGAGGTCTTATTCTTAGCCCTTGTTCCTCTTTTTTATTTTTGTCAGAGGGTGCATACACTCTCCAGAGAGAGAGGAGGAGATGAGAACGCACCCTCACACACATGCATGGGGCATAGTCATGCGGCAATCCCTTCTCCATTTTTCCTCCTTTCAGGATTTTGAGCATGCATGTATACGTGCTGGGAGTGCAGAGCATATGTCTCCCAAGCTGTTAGGTCCAGGACTCCTGCCATGAAAATGGCCATGTAGAATCCAGCTGCCTTAACCACCAGACCATTGATGGGCCTGTGTAACTCTTCTACAACTGTCACAGTAAATGACCAACTGTGGTCCCGTATCTGAAGAATTGTTTCACATATTCTATGTAGTTTTCTAGTTTTTCATAGTGGAAGATCTAATCTTCAAATTACTCCTCATAGGGATACAGACATTAAATTTTATTTATTTATTTTTCCTACTGATGTCTTTTAGTAAGCAGTAATCTTCAATTTTGGTCAAGTCCCATGTGTCATTTTAGAAATTTTATTTTTACCCTTTGTAGATTATTGACTAAATATTCTTTTCCTACTCAATGTTGATAAGGTTCTTTTTAAATACATTCTTCTATAAGCTTTTAACTTTCTATACTTCGGTCTGTTCTTAATCTTGAATTAATTTTGTTTGGTGGGAAATAGGAGTAGTTAATTTTTTTTTTCTATGCAGAATCCAGTATCATTTGTTGAAAATTTTCTTTTCCTCATGAAATTGCCTTTGTGTCATTTTGTAAAATCAATTACTTTAATATGTTAAATCTATTTATATAATTTCTATAAAGTTTATTCTTATGTCTTTACCACATTGTCTTGTTTTGAAATTTTGAAATGTAGCAGATTGAATTCTCCAACTTTGTTTTCTAAAAAAACTTCAGTTTTGACTATTGTAGTTCCTTTTGGTTTTTGAATAACATTTTTATATCAATTTTGAGTTTTTAATGGTGTCTATGAAATTTTAGATAGCAGGAAATCCTTTATTTGATCAATAAATAGTGTTACAGAAAACTTTGAGTTTATAAAAATACAGTGAAATTTATACTTAATTTCTAAAACTATTTGCATTTTCTCTGTCCTTTTAATTAAACTAAAATTTGGATTTTTAAATTATTGGGGGTGGGGAGTGATACAGTAGACATTGGTTCAGGTTGGTGAAAAGAATGAGTTCAATTCTATAATATCTGAATGAGTATATTTTAGGCAATAATTACATATGCTCAGATAAATACACTTGTTTGGGGAAATCTCAGGAGAAATCTCAAAACTCATCATTCAAAAACTAGGAAAGGAGTATGTTCAATAATAGTTGTATAAATTTAACAGGTTATGTTTTTTATTTTTATTTTTTTGTTTTGTGTAGGTTTAAAAATAAAAATTTTAGAGAAGAAGTTTCCACATGGCTCCAGTGAACTAGATATTTCAGGGAATGAAGATTTTCTACTGATAATTT
>NW_006203911.1:1305275-1308142 GCF_000334495.1 Tupaia belangeri chinensis
CCATTTAAAATTTGGAAAAACAAAAAAAAAAAAAAAAAAAAAAAAAAAAAAAAAAAAGAAGAAAAGAAAAGAGATAATAATGAATAAAATTAAATAAATAATTCTTAAAGAAAAAAAGTTTTTTTTTTTTTTAGGTATTTAACCAGAGGGAAGTGCAGTTGTTAGAGAAAGCATCTCCCAAGTAAGGTGTGGTCAGGAAGACAATTGTAGACACCAGAGATATTGTGAGAAGAGGGCGGGAAAGGACGGAGGGTCAGAAAGAGGGGTAAAAATAATTCTAGGAACTAGAAATAGAAAATTTTCTATACTATGCATGATTAAGTCACTATGTAGTATATACTGGATGGGAAATCACATTTTGTATGCTGTGATGATGCTCAGGGAAAGAATGTAAATTAAGTTACAAAAAAAAATGTTTCAGGAAAAAAAATATGTCTATTCAATGGCTGCAGTAAGATATATAGCCCCAGCTAGGTGCTACTTTATAGGATGCGTAAAGTTAGACCTGTGTTCATGGAAATGTATATATCACCTGTGTTTGCTATGAAAATATTTAGATTAATTAAGGTCTTTAGTAATTCAATAAAATGTGGGGGGAAAACAGTATAGAAACAAACATAGATACCAGAGACAGTGTGGGAGGAGAGTGGGAGATGGCAGAGGGTAAGAGATAGGGAATCAAGAATGGGGGAAAAAAAGCAAAACATAAAAAAAAAGAAATGGAAGATTATTTGCTGACAATAACATGTTTGTTGATCTGCTTGATTGAGACAATATACAGTGTACTCTGGATGGAAAAACTCATTTTGTATGCTGCAATGATGTACAGTGAATGAATGCAAATAAATAAATTGATATAAAAAAAATGAAAATTTTATTGTGACATAATTCATCTTGAGTTACACTATTACATTTCAAAGACTGCCCAATTTTGAGAACTGTCATGATCCTTACTATTTTACTCCAATTCAGTAATTGTTAATAGTATTACTTGCTTAGTCCATTTATGTGTATATTATTCAAATATATGGGGGGACTTGTGAAACAATTGCTTGGATTCCATTGATTTAGTTGAGGTTCATAAATATTCAGACCTTTGTTGGGGAAGAAAAATGAAAGTTAATGAGCAAGCTTGTTATACATTTTTTTTAAACTTGTAGATATAGTTCACTTATATTTGATTTTAACATTATTTTTACATTGTCTTGCCTAGATGGCCTAGAGAGTCCAATGCTACCTATGGAAATGACATTGTTGTCTCCTTTGTCATAATTGATAGCTTTTAAAAAAAGATTTTATTTAAGAAACATGTCATAACTGATCAGCCCTATATGAAACATAAATAACTCCAACCTGTGCATTAAAAGGGAGAAGCTTTAATTTCGTTCTAGTAAATACAGTATAACAGTGGATTGTTAAGGAATCCTGTGTATTAAAGAAATGGCATATTGTTTGTATTTTGAAAATAGAAAGGAAAAGCCACATCAGATAATACAAAGTAATTCCTTTGTCAATTGCCAAATCATTTAGATTTTTATATTTACTAAGTCCCAAAATTGCAATTGTGGCTGCCAGGATTTCGATTTTTAATTGGCAAGCCAAGTAAGAAAAGTTTATATGTATTAGATTTCTTAAAGATCATATTTTATTTAGAAAAAGGGAAACATTTATTAAATACAGTTCTCCCATGTAATGAAAAGGTTAATTTTGTGAATTTTAGTTGAAATTACTTCATGGATGTCATATCCATGAAGTGCATTTGGACAAGATAGAAGGAATTATTTTATAAAAAATTTAAGTACCAAAGGTGCTCTATTCTATAAGTGTTAGTTTTTCTAATTTGTACTGTAACGTTCTTATACTTTCTATTTTAAGTTTATCTGTTTCTTAAGTAAACAAGTTAGGTATTTTTTCATGCCTTTTTTTTTCTGATGCAGAGTTAAGGTTAATTAGTATTTTAATGCATCTGATAATGTATTATGTGTTTGAAGCCTAGCGACTTTTTATTTTGATATTCTTGTGATTTCATGTGCTGTATTCTTCAAGCAATAAAAATACTGATGTGTTTTATAAGTTGCTTTTGTATTCAATAATCTATAGGGAGTTTTTTTTTTCTTTTTTTACCTTGTAAGTTGAATTTACCCAGTATGAGTACACTTCACACCAGTCCTTTTGAGGATACAAAACAGGTTATCATCAACAGATAATAATCCATTTCTTCATCTCATAAATGTCTATTTTTCTTCATATTTTTTCCCTTATACTGTCCTTCTTCTCCTCTTCCCACATTATCTCCTATCTCCATATCCATTTTCAATGCTTCTATGTCCTCTATTCATTCAGTTTCCACCACAGAGATATTCAAGTGTGGTTATTGGTCTTTTTCATTAATTTTCTTGGAAGAGACAATTTTGGGTTGTAGCCTATTACAAAATGTTTTCAAAAGAGCATCAGAATAGAGCAATTACCTATGGACAAGAAGAGTGGAGTTGGCGGCATCTTACTCCCTGACCCAAAAATATACAACAAAGCTGTGGTAATCAAAACAGCATGGTACTGGTACAGAAACAGACATGTAGACCAATGGAACAGAATAGAGTCTCCAGGAATAAATTCCCAAACATACAGTCAACTGATTTTTGACAAGGGGGACCAGTCAATCCACTGGGAAAAAGGAAAATCTCTTCAGAAAATGGTACTGGAAAAACTAGATTTCCACCTGCAGAAAGATTAATCTGAACCCCTACCTCTCACCTCTGACAAAAATCAAGTCAGGGTGGATCAAAAATCTAAATCTAAGACCTCTAACTATAAAACTGCTCCTGGAAAACACTGGAGAAATTCTGGGAGACATTGGAGTAGGGAAA
>NW_006203911.1:1308959-1328920 GCF_000334495.1 Tupaia belangeri chinensis
CTGAGTGAAGCAAGTTAGGCAATGAAGGAGAGACATTGTATGTCCCCACTTAATATCTACCAAGTGTCCGCACTCTATTACTGAAACTGGTTAACTAAATGATATAGAAACACAATATATAGATGTATATACCAGATATTTAAGAATCTCATACAATTTTGGAACACCCATTGACACAAATTTCTACACATTGAGAGCCAAGCACCAGTTCATATCTGACATGTTTTCCCATAAAATTTCTCCAATGATTAGTGTGTTGTAGTTTATCTCTCCCTTTTAGATCTAGCAGTCTTTTCTTCACATATTTGGGTGCTCCTGTGTTGGGTTCATAGGTATTTCTAAGCATTATAGCTTCTTGATGAGTTAGCCCTTTCACTACTATATAATGCCCTTCTTTGTCTTAAAGTCTATTTTGTCTGAAATCAATATAGCAACTCCTGCTCTTTTTTGGTTTCCATTTGCATGGAATACTTTTTTCCAGCCCTTCACTTTTAGTCTATCTATGTCTTTATTCATGAGGTGTGTTTCCCGTAGGCAACAGATAGAGGGTTTCTGTTTTTTAAATCTATTTAGCCACAGTCTGTGTCTCTCAAATGGAGAATTTAATCCATTAACATTCAATGTTATTATCTATATTTATGGACTTGTCCCTACCATTATGTCAGCCATTTTCTTCGTTCTTTTTTATTCTCTTATTTCTGTTTGTTTTTCTAGTTTCCCTGGTATAACACTCCCTGCAGAACTTCTTGAGAGATGGTCTGGAGTTGGTAAATTCTTTCAGGTTTTGTTTATTTGAGAATTTCTTTTTTAATCTTTTCTTCCCATTTGAAGGATAATCTTGCCAGGTAGAATAATATTGGTAGAAATTGTTTTTCTTTTGACACTTCAAATATATCTTCCCATTCTTTCCTTGCTTGCATTGTTTAAAGTGAGAGGTCTGATGTTACTCTGACAGGATAATCTTTTTAAGTAATTTGACGTTTCTCTTGCCATTTTTAGTATCCTGTCTTTATCTGTAATTTTGATCACTCTGGCTATGATGTGCCGCGGAGAGTATCTTCCTGTGTTGATCCTATTTGGGGTCCTTTGTATTTCTTGAGTTTAGATGTTTGATTGCTTCTCTAGGTTTGGGAAGTTTTCTGCAAGTATTTCATGGGATAGAACTCTATGTCCTCACTGATTCTTCACCTTCTGGAATAACTATTATTTAAATATTTGGGTATTTCATAGTATCTAGTATTTCTTGTATGTTGTCCTCATTTTTTTTAAAATTATTTTTTCATTATTTTTGGTGGTTTTATCTAAGTCAAGGGTTTTGTCTTCCAGCTCAAAGATTCTGTCTTCTGTGTGGTCCAGTATACTATTAATACTTTTGAGAGAGGTCTTGATTTCCTCTATTACTGTCTTCATCTCTAGGAGTTCTGATTTGAGTTTTTAATGGTGTCTATCTCCTTCAAATCCTGGAAAGACCTCATCATCTCTGTCACCATGAATATTCTGAATTCTATTTCTGATATTCCCTCAAATTCCTTTGTGCTGCTCATAGTTGAAGAATGCTTTGTTCCTTTGAGGAGGAGGTATTTCTTTGATTTCTCATACTTTCTGTGCCTCTGCTCTGGTTTCTAGTTATCTGGTGGATTATATGCTACTACCTGTTTTTCAGTTGTCAATTCTATAGTATTGGGGGAAGAAGAGCTCTACTTTTCAGGTGTGTTCTTGGTATAGAGCCTTGTTTTCTAGTCACAGTGAGTGTATAGCCATCTTTAAGTGTTGCTTCCTTTCCTTGATTCTTGAGACCAGGTGCATCTGGGGCTAACCTGGAGATTTTCAGATGGAAGAGGGAAAAGGAATTGCATGGTGTGTTGTGATGCATGGTTCAGAAAACTAAGAAGCCACAGAATATTCCTGGGACAACTTGGGAAGCAGGAAAAAGCCTAGAGTAGTCTCCTGTGTTGGCTTCTCTCACCAAGTGCTGCTTCTCCCTGGTCTGCAGCATCACAGGCTCTGGGGGAAATGGCAGTGAATAGATGTAGCTGGAATGAGTAGGGAGGCAAGAAGAAGCCTGGATCAGTCTCCTGCATTGGCTTCCCTCACACTAAGTGCCACTTCTCCCTAGTCTGCAGCACCAGTGTTTGCATATAAATTTTAAATCAAGTTATCACTCTGCAACAAAATCTGATGGGATTTTTATTGTAATTACACTATGTGTAGATTAATTTGGAAAGAATTAACAATCATAACAATATTGAGACAGTGACATTTATTTTCATTTTCTTCAATTTCTCCCATCAGTTTGTTGCAATTTTTAAGTGTAAAGGTCTTGCATGTTTTTATTAAATTTATTTCTAAGTAGTACATGATTTTCAATCTCATTGTATGTGGCATTTAAAGTTCTTTTTCTAATATTTGGAAAAACTTGTTTCATGGTTCGCATATAAGAATGCAGTTAATTTTGATATATTTTGATCTTGTCTCCCTTTTTCATGTAAATTCACTTGTAAATTCACTTAATGGATATAGGTATTGTTATAGGTTTTTTTTTTTTGGTAAATTCTTTGTGACTTTCTATATAAACAACCATCTCATATGTGAATAATGATAATTGTAGGTTTACTATTTCTTTCCCAGTATTTAGGACTCCTATTCATTTTTCTTGCTTTATTGAACTTGTTAGGACGTGCTGTACAATGCTGAGTATAAACATAGTTAAGAAAGCAATGAAGATATAACCATTAACACAATGTTAGCTGTATGTTTTTGATAGATGTTCTCTATTACACTGAGGAAATTTCCTTCTATTTACTAGTTTTCTGAGAGATCTTACAATAAATAGCTTCTAATTTTTTTTCAAATATTTTTTCTCTACCTATTATGCATTGTTTTTCTTTCTTTCTGCTGAAATAATGAATTGAGACTGGCATTATATAACCCACTGGTCTTATTCAGATTTCATCAGTATTACTTGTACTCACTTATTGTGTATGCATGTGTGCTTACTTCTAGATAATTTTATCATGTTTATAGGTTTGTGTATCCACTGCCAGAGTCAAGATACATAACAGTTTCATCATGACAAGGGTACCTACTATTACAGCCACAGTTGCTTCCTTCCTTTTATTCCCCTTAAAGATTAACATCCCATACTCCTGCCAACCACCACTAATCTGTTCTTCATTTTGAAATGTTTTATAAAAGGAATCACACTTACATAACCTTATGGGATTTGTAAGTTGTATTTATTGACAGTCTGTGCCTTTTTATTGCTGAACATATTATATGTGGTTTTGTTTATCTGATCATCTGTTGAAGAAAATCTGAGCTGTTTCCAGTTTTTGGCTATTATAAGTAAAGCTGCTATGAACGTTGTGTATTGGCTGTCAAGAGACACATATTTTCAGTTCTCTGAGTTAAATGCCCAGAAGTGCAATTGTTATGTTGTTTAGTAATTACATGTTTAATTTTGTAAGTTTCTATCAAACTGTTCTCCAGAGTGGACGCTGTGGGTTGGACTGTATTCTCCCTAAATTCATATGTTAAAGTCATTACCCCATGTAGCTCAGAATACAGTGTACACTGGATGGAAAATCTCATTTCGTATACTGTAATGATGTACAGTGAATGAATGTAAACAAATTTAAATAAAGAGTTAAAAAAAAAGAATATGACCCTTAATTGGAGATAGGGTCTTTAAAGACTCAATCAAGTTAAAATAAGGTCATTAAGGTGGTCCTTAATCCAGTATAACTGGTATACTTATCAAAAGGGGAAATTTGAACACAGAGACATACATAGAGGAAAGATGATATGAAGAGACACAGGGAAATGACTTTCTGCAAGCCTTAAAGAGGCCTGTATGTTCTACTCTCATGATCTTCAGAAGGAACCAGCCCTACTGACATCTTGGTTATGGAAAATAAATTTCTTTTGTTTAAGCCACTCAGTTCATAGTGCTTTATTTTAGCAGCTCTTGCCAATGTATATAGGCTGTATCATTTTACATTTTTGCACTACTTAATTGGAGATAGGGTCTTTAAAGACTCAATCAAGTTAAAATAAGGTCATTAAGGTGGTCCTTAATCCAGTATAACTGGTATACTTATCAAAAGGGGAAATTTGAACACAGAGACATACATAGAGGAAAGATGATATGAAGAGACACAGGGAAATGACTTTCTGCAAGCCTTAAAGAGGCCTGTATGTTCTACTCTCATGATCTTCAGAAGGAACCAGCCCTACTGACATCTTGGTTATGGAAAATAAATTTCTTTTGTTTAAGCCACTCAGTTCATAGTGCTTTATTTTAGCAGCTCTTGCCAATGTATATAGGCTGTATCATTTTACATTTTTGCACTAGTATAGGAGTGATCCAGTTACTTCACATCCTTACCAGAATTTGGTGTTGTCACTATATTTTAATTTTTGTCATTCTGATACATAGTGATATCTCATTGTAATTTTAACTTGCACTTCATTGATGGCTAATGATATTGAATAACCTTTCATCTATTTACTTGCCATCTGTAGGTTTGCTGTAGCACTCATATTTTCTGCCAATTTTCTCACTGGATTTTTTTTACATGTTGAGTTTGAAAGTTCTTTGTATGTTGTAGATATCAGTCCTTTGTCAGATAACTGGTTTGCAAATATTTTCTCCAGATATACACCTTATATTTTGTCCTCTTCACCTGGGTTTTTGCAGATCTGTCATGTTTAATTTTGATCATGTCTAGCTTATCAATTTATTACTTTATGGATTTGGTGTTAAATCTAATTTATTCCCTAGCCACAGTTTTCTATGACTTTTCCCCTAAATGTCTTATCATTTTATGTTCTACATTTATGTTAACATTTGAATTAATTTTGTGTAAGGTATTAGGTGTGAATGTCAGTTAAGGTTGTGCTTGTGTGTGTGTGTCTGTGTGAGATTATGTTGAATTATTCCAATGGCATTTGCTGGAAGGGTGTTTTTGCTGCTTCTTTGTTTTTTTAAATAATTATTTAACTTTATTTATTTATTTACTTACTTTAATTTGACCAGAGAAGGACAGAGTGAGAGAGAGAGGGGGAAAGTGAGAAAGCAAGCCATCAGGTCCGGGACTCAAACTGCCGTTGGCCATGTGGGAGTCCAGCGCCCTTAACCACCACACCACCTGTAGACCCTGATTGTTTGCTTCTTTAAATTGCTTTTGCATCTTTGTCAAAAATAAGCTAAGCAATTTTGTGTGGGTCTCTTTCTGAGTTTTCTATTTCATTCCATTAATTTAGAAAATCTCCCAACGAATCCAACTATATGCACTTTGAGTCAAAGATAAAAATAGGTTGAAGTAAAGGAAGGAAAAGTCATATATCTACAAACGGTAATCATAAAAGAATTGGAGTGGTGACATAATATTAAAATGTAAATAGACTTTAAAACAAAATGTGTCACAAGAGATAGAGGAACATTTTGTAATGATAAAATGGTCAGTTCATTAAGATGATAAAACAATTATAAGCATTCATATGAAAGCACTTTATAAAGTTCATGGAAAATGGAATTATAGTATGAGTTTATGTTGGTGCAAAATTTTTTAAATCTATGCATAGTTTTTTCACAATATATATTTTCTGTAAATTTTTTTGAAGCTCCCCCTTGTATTCTCTCTTCCTCTCTGTCTCTCTCTCACACACAGCTTGAAAAAGATAAAGAAAAACCAGACAGAATTGAAGAGCCAAATAATTCAGCCATAGTAGTAGGATACCTCAATGCCCCACTGTCAATAATGGATAAATAGGGGATTTGCCTGTGGTGCTGCAGTAAAATGTGATGTTCTGTCACTTTAACCCACAAAAGTTTCCAGATTCATGCCTGGAGAACTACCTGAGTATGTTAAGCATGGGTGTGCCCATGATCCAGGGAAGGAAGAAGCCAAGAGTGGATTGTGACATTGAGACATTGTTGGGGGTACTGTCTCTCTATCTCTCTAATTCTCTGTATCTTCCACTCAGGGAAGAAATAAAGAAACTTTAAAAATTGATAGATCAGGGCCAGCAGGTAGCATGGTGATTAAGGCACTGGATCCTACATGGCCAAGTTCCAGCCCCAGTGGCTCAAAAATCACAATTGGTGCATGTGCATGTACATGCATGAACACAATCCAGAGAGGAGAATGATGACCACAATCCAGAGAGGAGAATGGAGAAGTAGGGATTGTGGTGTGGTCACCCTTGGTGGGTGATTTATCACTTTTTCTCTTTTTCTGTGTCTCTCTGGCAACTGCATGCACTCTATAGCAAAACAACAACAACAAAAGTGGATAGATTGGTTAGATCTAGGAGACATTATATAGGATTCCACCTAAGAAGAGTAGATGCCCATTTTCTTCTGGTGCACATGAAACAGACTCCAGGATAGATCATATACTAGCCTATGAAACATGTCTACATAATTTAAAATGACTGAAACCATACAAAATATAATCTATGCCAAAAATGGAATGAAGTTAGAAATTCATAACAAAATCAAATTTGGCAAATTTACAAACATGAAGGGTCTTCAAAAAGTCTATGGAAAAATGAAATTGAAGTATGGGCCCATTTTGATGCAAAAAATATTTGAAAACCATGCATAGGTTTTTCACAATAAACATTTTCCATGAACTTTTGGAAAACTCCTCATGTATACTTCTCGCTGGTCTACCCTATGGACTACAGACCTATCAGCCTTCTCTTGATTGGTTATAAGAAAATTTTAATTGTTTTCAACAATATCAGTGACTTAAACTTAACACACTTTTAAAAATAAAATCAATCCCCTTAACCTGAATTGTGAAACTCTGCATTCTTAATGTTCTGCCTGTTACTCTGGGCAGAATTTCTGTGCTCCTGCAAGGGAGCAGGAAGTAGAGACAGAAGCATGCTTTTCCTAGAGAAAGACAGCTCTAGGAGCAGAACTCTGGTGAGGTGAAATAGCCTCTGGTCTTTTCCAGTTGACCCTCTTAGTGTGTGATCTCTGACCTTCTAGAGAACTGAGACAAGTCTGTTCAGGGAAGAACGTAGTATGCTTTCTATGCTATGAGTAGACTCGTACTTTATGAGTAGGCATTGGGAGGAGAAATGAGGACACCCATTGTAACTGCCCAGAATAGAACTTCTGCAATATGGAACTTGCAGCAATGAATGATACTGGTGGTTTGCTTCTCTCAGTGTAAAACCATAGCCCTAGACTGGGAGCTTAGTGAAGAGAGAGTTCAGTCCTTCAGAGTAGAGTTTCTATCACACTGAACTGTTACTGGTGAAGTTATAAATGTTTCAAATGCCACAATTTTTCATTGCTCTTACCAAGACTTATAATATTTTCTTGATTAGATGTTTCTCTATTTACTTTAAACTTTAGGATAATTTCCAGATACTTTATTTTATTTTAATTTATTTTTGCAATATACATTTTTAAATTTTATTTAAAATTTATTTACTTACCTTCACTCACTGTGAATCATCTCAGTATACAAAATGAGATTTTCCATCCAGAAAATACTGTATATTGGCTCAATTAATGATATGACCATACGTCTTATCGTCAACAAGTAAATTTCCATTTCTTTTCTTATATATTTTGTGTCTTTTTTCCCCCCTTGATTCCCTACCTCTCACTCTCTGCCATTTCACACCCTCCTCCCACACTTCTCTAGTATCTATGGTTGCTTTCCATGCCTTTTTTTACCCATATTTTATTGATTCACAAAAGATCTTAGTTATTCTAAATACTTTCAATAGCAAGTGTAGCTGATATATACATATATATGAATACACGTCTGACTTTAGGCATAAAACTCAGTGAGTAGAATGAATATACTACAAAGTAGCACCTAGCTGGGGCTATAAAGCTTACTGCAGTCATTAAATAGGTATTTTTAATGCATTTTTTAATTTCAAGAGAAGCAGTTTTAGTTTTAAAAGATCAAAATAAAAAATGTTAAGAGAAATTTGCTTAAAGCAAGGAAAAAGGTTAGGATTCAGTTCAAACAGTAGGTAGATGAACCTATCAACAGCTCAAGAGAAGACAAAAATCCTTAAATCTGGAAAACAAAGCATAGAAGAAAATCAGTAATGTTTTAGTCAAAAGTCATAAAATTCTATTTTACCAGTTCAGTTTTATGTAATTAATCTCTCTTCTGTTGAATTTGCAGTGTTACTGTGGTCTGATATTTCTGGTTAAATTCTGGGATTTCCAGATATTTAAAATTAAAAAAAAATCATGTGTAGTAGTTAAATGGTTGTTTTGCTGGAGAATGCCCACTGTGCTCTCAAACTACCATCCTGGAAGTCCATTCAGGTTTGATTTTTGTTTCCATATAGATATTCACTTAAACTCTAAATTTTGTTACCTTAATTAGTTTGCTTACCTTTTTGCCAATAGTACTCTCTCTTAATTACTATCTCTTTATAATAAGGATTCATATCAGTAGTGCTTTTTTTTGTTTGCTCCTTTTCAACAAAATACCTATTATTTTTGGCTCTTGCCATTTCCTTCTCAATTTTAGGATCACCTAGTAAATCCTCCAAAAAAAAAAAAAAACCTAGAATTTTCATTGGGATTGTGTTGAACCTATATTAATTAGAAGATAGTTTGCATATTTTTGAGACTTTACATCTTAACAATATTTAGTCATCTGATCCATATGCTAAATTCTACAAATATGAACCAGTCAGAATTTTTGATGTTGAACTGTTCAGTGTCTGCATGTCAGTAGATGTCACATATTTGTAAAATTAATCAAAATAAGTTTTTATAAGTCAAGTCATGGAAGGCCATTTTACACATAGTAAATGAAACAACTGTGAAAGCATTCAAAATAGGCAAGAAACTTGATATTTGAACTCATTCTAGCAAAATAGAAAAGATGTTTTCCAAATAGACAAAAGGGTGAGATGGAATATATATTTGATCCATATTTATTTATGTCTTTAATTTTTTTCTCAGAATGATAATTTTCACTGTAAAAGTCACATCTGCCTTCGTATCTATTTCTAGGCATTTAATTTCTTATGAAATTGTTAATAATGTCTGTATCAGCTGATATTTTACCAGAGAAATGGAATGAAATACACACACACACACACACACACACACACACACATACCTATTCATGAGGCTGTTTCCTCCATTATGCAGTCACCATGAGTTAATCATCACACACTAGGACTTACCCTGGGACACCATGAAGGGGTTACGTTCTCACTTAATATCTTTACAACACAGGCCATACAGTGAAATCCCAACAAATTAATTTCTGGGGAATGTATTCAAACCATAATATTAGTTTTTCCTATTTCAATGTGAGAACATACAACTATAAAATCATCTTTTAATATCTGCTAAAGATGTCTACCACAAATTTCAGTGTATTCATTATATTTCATTTTGAAATATTTTGCACTTGTGCTTACTTTCTTGATTCACTGACTATTTTATATTTATTTATTTATTAACATCATAATCTTGTTTATATTACATTGAATTGCATGTGACTTTACAGTGTATTACATTGCTTTTTCAAAAGGGAATATCATGTATGTCAGTCAATACAGAGACATTAATCTCCCCACTCCATCATTCAATATCTTTTCATTGTTTTTCCTGATCATTATTATTATTATTCCAATTATTTTTTTAACCAGTCAATCACTATTTCTCATTTTGCTTGTAAAAAGACTTTACCTATCAGGAAATACTTATCAGATCAATTCAGTTGAGAATACTATACACATCATCATCAACAGGTAATAAGCCATACCTGTGTCCCACTAATGTCATGCCTCTCTATTTGTTTGATTCACCGACTATTTAATAGTATATTGCATAATTTATGGGAAATCCAGAATTTTCTTTTTTTGTGGGTTTCCTAGTTATTTCCACAGAGTCAAAAAAGTGCTCTAAATGATTTCAATTTTTATCAGCTTACTGAGAGTTTTTCAACATGTGATTAATTTTGTTAAATGTTCCCTATGTACTTTAAACAAAAACAATCCCTGCTACTGTTGTGTGTAGTGTTCTCTGCATTGTAATTAGGTCATGTAGCTTCATTATGTTCAGATTTTCTTTGCTCTTACTCATTTTTCTGTGTTTATGTGTGTCAGTGTTTTATCCATTTTTTAATTTATTGTTTCTTGCAGGAGTGTTTGCCCATGTCATCAAGAAGCAGAAGTCACTTTATTCCCTGAAATCAAATACTGTAATACATCATTGACTCCAAAATATATCTCCAGTCCAGATGCTTCACGTGTCTCCAGGATCATATATATATAAGTTTCCATTAAATATCTATCTACATGTATGTAATTCACTTCATATTTATGTTAAAAACTAAAATAATCATCTTTCACCCCAAATTCACCTCCCCTACCCTGCTGAAAGACAGACCATTAACTAAGTTACTCATGGAGAAAACATGAAAGCATTATTACTCAATTCTTGGTGTCCATAGTAAAACCAGAAAGTCACAAGTCCTAAGATTCTTTGACATCTTTCTGATTCACTTTTCTATTTCCTCTGAAATTATTCATCATCCCTTTTTGAAGCCTTTTGAAAACTTTCAACAGACCTTTCTGCCTTCAATGTTTTCTAAAATTTTAGTAATTTATGTATTTATCACTATTATTATTTAAGTTTGCTATAGGGTCCCTGTGCTCACCAGAGAGAGACAGACAGACAGAGAGAGAAAAGGAAAGTGAGAAAGAAAGCCACCAGGTCGGGGACTCGAACTGCAATCTACTATGTGGGAGTCCAGCACCTTAATTTCTGTGCCACCTACTGGCTTCTGTGCCTTCCATTTTGAACTCTTTAATTTGCCCTCCACATAATTTCCAGGGTTATCTTTATTAATCATATATCTGACTTATTACTTATCTGCTTTGTATTACCTGTATGGTACATTTCAAATATCGAAGCTTTGCAATAATATGTTTCCCCCCAGAGTGTCTTTTTGTATTCCATCTCACCCTTTTGTCTGTTTGGAAAACATCTTTTCTATTTTGCTAGAATGAGTTCAAGTATCAAGTTTCTTGCCTGTTTTGAAATGTACCATACAGGCTTTCACAGTTGTTTCATTTACTATGTGCAAAATGGCCTTCCATGACTTAACTTATAAAAACTTATTTTGATTAATTTTACAAATATGTGACACCTACTGACATGCAGATGCTGAACAGTTCGACATCAAAAATTCTGACTGGTTCATATTTGTAGAATTTAGTATTGACCTTGGCAGATACTATACACACAATAAGTGTTGTTCGACTGAGTAAATAGAAATTTTTAAAAGCTACATAATTTGCTGTATTTTTATTCTTTTTGTTACAAATCTTATCAATGTTAATGGTCTTAACATATTAATCTGATAGACTCCTATATCTGATCAGAAATAATCTTATTTTGTTACTAGCTGTGTTTTGTCCGTGAAGTAATGACTGCTGTAGGCTATGTCTGGTATTTCAGTTAATCAATTAAGCTACCATAGGAATAAATGAGAGGACAAACGACTTAGACAGAATCTTTAAGGTGACATCCTTCATGAGAACTGCTTCATTTTACAACGTAACAGAACAGAGAGACTAATAATAGCCATGTAAGGTGATCCTGAGAGTAACTCTCTTTAGAAATCCCATAGGCTAAACCCATCATTTTCCCACAAGCTACTCCCATTTTCCATTCCCTGTCACAGTGAGTAGTGGCATCACCATTCACACAATTGCAAATCAAGCTTTTTAGGGTCATTTTAATACTCTTTTCCCTTTTTTTTTCACCCTACATCCTCCAATTCATCACTGAGTCCTAGTGATCTTCCCCTAAAATATATCCCAAATCTGTCCATTTCATTTCATTTTCACTGCCACTATCCTGGTCCAAGATAGCATCACCTCACAGCATTATGTAATTCCTTACCATAATATTTATTGTGTATTTCATTCTGGTTTATATCTCATCAATAGACTATGAGCTCCCTGTGGGCAACTTACTCATGTATTTCTTGTGCTCTATCCTTCCAGAAACATGTTGCCTTAAAATATGAATGTAGACACTAATATTTAATATATTACTTTCTCTAAAGTAGTGTATTTGCTTTCTAACAAAGACCTCTGAAAGATAATGGTTTAAGACAATTTTCCCCATGGTAGTCTATAACACACTGTAATAAACCATACAGCTTAATGCCATGTAGCCCACCATTTCCCATACGCATATGACCAGAGAACTTCATTTTCCTGGCATATCTATTAAAGTTCTTCTGAATGATGTATTTTGGATAGTCTAAATGACTCATAAGGCCAACTTTGAACATCAACTGTCCAATGTAGGCCAGTAATAAAGGGCAGATGGGGGCTTGAGTTAGCCTTCACATCATTTTAGAAGGTTAAGTATGTCTCCCAAATGACGTCAATAACCCCTTAGTAGCTTAGCATGACTATGACATGTAAGGACCTACTTCTTATTCTATGTTAGTCTGTCTAATGTTGTTTTATCCCAGAGTAGCTGATTATTCTCAGTTACTTTTGTATCCTTGGGAGTGCCAGGTGACCCATCCAGTTTCTTTTTCCCATAAAAATAAAATTCTCTATAGAATAGTTATAATTTTATTTATTTATTTTGAGAAAGAGAGAGAGAGAACCCCCAATAGGGTACCAAAGCTGTGATCTGCCCCCAGCCTCAGTCAGCCTAGCTCAGGACACATGTTTCTCTGGTGTGCTCAGAAAGGGCTCCAGACCAAACTGGAAATCCTCCCACGTAGGCAAGCCTCAGAGCATCACATTTTCCTGCTACATCACCACCAACCCCCCCCCACACACACACACATACACACACATTGAAGTCTTTTCTAAATTGCCAGTCTCAATGTTTCTCAATAGTTCTGTTTGATTAGATAGAAGGAAAAAAAATTAAATTGTACTACTTAATTGACCTTTTTAAAACTTGGCATTCCATATTATCATAACATAATTCTAGTTCTCTTATGGATATGTATGTGTGAGAGAGAAATGGAGAAAAGTAGAGGAAATATTGATCTGTGACTTTAACTTCTTTAGCATCTGTGAAAATCACAATACTTCAACAGGCTGGGAGCTTCCCTGGCTGATGGAAAACCCTTAGAGTCCATCTCTGTCTGTGGCCATTCCTTATAAGCCATCCTACCACTGCCTGGGGCACCTGTCTGGTCTCTTGATCTAATTTTCCCCAAACCTCCATTATAAACCCTCCAATCAAGACCAGGACTAGGGTAAGATGCTGGGTATGATTCTAAGAGTGAGTACCTCCTTAAATTTTTGTGCTTCACTTACCTTACCCTGTTGTCTTGGAGCTACACATGATTGGTTCTGAGTCTCTAAACACATGATGTGCCTTTGTATTTCTGTACATTTGCAACCTTTGCAATCTTTCCTTTGTTTTCACTACCTCCTCCTTCTTTCATCTGCAATTTTTTAAACTTATGGTTAATTATTTGAGTCACATCTAATTATAAACCCCAAGAGAGCAGGGATCATGTTTTTGTTGCTCACTGTTGTATATCTAGTAATTAGGAAAAGGGAGAATGAAATTAATCCATCTCAATAGCCATTTCCTATCTTGGAACCCTCCTTGACTCTTCTGTCCCTCCAAAAACTGAGTTGCTTCTGCTTTTGTGCTCTTTCAAAACTACATGTATATTACTTTTCCTTATTGAGTGATATTTACTCAAAGTATCTCTTTCTGACTACCTATTTATCTACATTTGTTTGTTTGTTTTTTGTATTTTAATAAAATTTTGTTTATTGATGCTAGAATTTGAATTTCATTGTTTGTTTTTAATTTTGCCAGAAGGTGTTTGGCCTCTGAGAGAGAGAGAGAGAGAGAGAGGGAGAGGAAGACAGGAAGAAAGTACCCCCCCCCCCCCGGGAACATTCATGCCGCACTCCTCCCCCCCCCCCCCGGGAACATTCATGCCTCAATCCCTTCTCCTTTGTTTCTCCCTCCTTTTAGAATTCTGGCACCCCTTGTGTGTTTCTTATGCTACTGGGTCTGGGATTAAAACCAAAGTCAGTCATATGGGATCCAGCGGCCTTAAACACCAAGTCATGGGCTGTGCCTGGATTTTCTTTTTCTTTTTTTTTCTTTTTTTGGAGAGGTTTTTGTTAAAAGGCGTGTGCACTCACCAGACAGACAGAGAGAGACATAGAGACAGAAAGTGAGAAATCACCCCCCGGGGGGATGGTCACGCCGCAATCCCTTCTCCTCCATTCTCCTCTTGGGATCTTGGGCATGCACGCACACGCGCCCGGCGTGAGTTTTAATCCACCGGGTCCGGGATGCGAACTGCGGTCGACTATGTGTGAGTCCAGCGACATAGCCGTTACGCTAACTGCTGGTTCCCTGGATTTGCTTTTTAATAAAAGAAAATTGTAGATTCATAAAATTGTTATAAAGATAATACAGAGTTCTCATATTTGCCATACCAGTTTCTCTTGTCTTTAACATCTGACTTTAGTATGGCACATTTTTCACAATTAACTAATCAATATTGATACATTATTATTAACCAAAACCCATACTTTATTCAGATATTCTCAGTTTTTTCTTAATGCCCTTTTGTGTTCCATAATATTCCATCCAGGATATCACATTCCATTCAGTTACAGTGCCTCCTTAGGCTCCTTGGGGTTGTGATAATTTTTCATATTTTCCCCTTTTTTGATGACCTTGACAGCTTTGAATATTATTAGTAAGGTTTTTTTTTTTGTGTGTGTGTGTGTGTGTGTGTGTGTGTGTGTGTGGAATGTGTTTTAGTTGCTTTATTTCTGATTTTTTCCCCCTCATGATTAGACTGAGTAATGTGTTTTGAGAAGACTTCAGAAGTTAAGTGTCACTCTCACCACATTGTATCAAAAGGATACTCTCAATATATATTAAGCTTGATCACCTGGCTGTTCATCAGATTTCACCACTGTAAAGTTACTCTTCCTTTCCATACTCTTGGAAGAAAGTCACCCTGGGCATCCAACACTTAAGTAGTGAGATTTATACCTTACCTCTTTAAGGATGAAATATCTGCATAAATTATTTGAAATTCTTCTGTATCTGAGATTTATCTATTCTCCATTTATTTTTGTTATCAATCGTTTATTTATATCAGCATGGACTTACAGGTATTTATTTTATATTTTGGGCTACAAGCACATTTTATTTATTTGTTGCTCTAATTGGTCCAGTTTTGGTCACTGGGATCTATTTCAGTCTATCCATTTACATAATCCCATTTTGTGAGCACTTTCTTATTTTATAACTAAAATGGACTATAAGATCATACATAATTTCTACTCCAGTGTTTGAATCATCCATTTCTCTAAAGATCCCTGGTTCCTTTTATTGGAGAATGGTATTAGAAAGCAAGGTCTCAGTTCTATGTGTGCTTGTTAATTCTGTCATTGCTTCTTGACCCTCTCAACTGATAGAGCAGGGAGTAAAAATATGTATACTTAACCTATGGGTATGCACATTTCTAAATCAACATTAAGCTAAATGAATGTTCTTAATAATGTCTCTTAATTCTTATTGTCACCATGTGGATCATCCTAGCATCTTCCACTAGCTTATCTATAAACTCCCATTCCTACAGTCAGAAACCTGGCTCACACCGTTTACTATTCATTTTCTTCATCTTTCAATTCCAGTATGCTTGTATAGCAATATCAAAATGGTTGACCCGTATGCCCACGGCAACCAACTTTATTACTAAGGCAGAATACTTATGTACACTTCCTTTTGTCTTTGGGCTTACAGACTCTACTCATTTCCAAAGTTACTCAGGTCAACATCTTATTATTGCGACCCACTTCAGTGAAGTTGTTTAATACATTTAGATCGTTTTGTTATTCTACATTCTATTATAGATTTTCTGACCTCCTAAATATTTTTAAATTTGCATACATTTTTTGAGAGGTTTTTGCTATAGGGTGTGTGCACTCACTGGAGAGACAGAGATAGAGAGACAGAAATTGAATAATCACCACTCTAGGGGAGATGGTCACACCACAATCTCTTCTCCATTCTCTTTTGGGAATTTTTTGGGCATGCCCACACATGCATCTGGCATGAGTTTCAAGCTGCTGGGTCTGAGCTCGAACCTTAGTAGGCCATGTGAGAGTCCAGCACCTTAGCTGCTACACCACCTGCTGGCCCAAATTTGCATATATTAAGATTTACTCCTTGTGTTGTGAAGTTCTATAGGTTTTTATAAAGTGTGATGTCTTGCATTCATCATGACAGTATCATGTGGAATAATTCCCCTGCCCTAAACTTTTCTCTGTGCTTTTCCACTTCAATCCTTCGACTCTCAAAAGCCTGTCAAACTCTGATCTTTCCACTCTCTCTCCAGTTTCACCTTTAGTGGAATGTCACATAAGTGGAATCACACAGTTAGTAGCCCTTTTAGATTAGCTTTATTAGCCATATGCAACAGATACTTATTCATGTCTTTTAAAGACATTATAGCTCTTTTAAAATTACTGAATAATATTCTATTGCATGGATGTACCATAGTTCATATTGAAGGTCATTTGGGTTGCTTTCAATTTTTGGCTATTATGAATAAAGCAGCTGTAAATATCCACATGCAGGTTTTTGTGTGGACACAGTTTTCACAACATTTGGCTAAATACTTAGTATGATTGCTGGATGATATGGTAAGATTTCGTTGAGCTTTGTAAGAAAATGCCAAACTGTTCTCCAAAGAGGCTGGACCACTTTTCATTCTCACCCACAAAAAGAGTTCTTGTTATACTGCTTATTTGCCAGGAGTTTGTGTAGTCAATTTTTTGGATTCTAGACAATCTAATACATGCATAGAGGTATCTCCTTGTTGTTTTAAGTTGCAGTTCTCTAATAACAGGTGATATTAGGCACCTTAAATGCTTATTTATTATCTATAAATCTTCTTTGGTAAGGTGTCTGATCAGATCCTTTGTGTATTTTCCTCTCCTATATTTTTTGAGAAATTTTTGCTATAGGGCAGGAGAGAGATGAAGAGAAAGCGAGAAATCACCCCTCACCAGAGTGGGGGGATGGCCACGCTGGAATCCCTTCTCCTTCATTCTCCTGTTGGTATTTTTGGGCATGCACAATTATGTGCCCACTGTGAATTTTTTAAAACATTTTTAAATTTTATTTTCTCTTTTACATTCAATCACATTATTTAGCTTAAAATTAGAGATGAAATCTGTAATACAGGAACTCAAAAACTCTCTCAAAAGTATTAAAAGTCAACTGGACCGTGCTGAAGATCGAATCTCTAACATACAAGATAAAACCTCTGACCTAGAGAAAACCACAGAAAAGATAGAGAAAAATAACAACAACAACAAAAAAAACCCCACAAGGATAATATATGAGAAACACTAGATCCCATTAGACACCCTAACATCCAAATAATTGGTATCCCAGAAGGTGAAGAAACCAATAACGGCATGGAAAATCTTTTCCAGGAAATCTTGGAAGAAAATTTTCCAAGCCTAGAGAGGCACTCAAACATCCAGACCCAAGAAATACAAAGGACCCCAAATGGAATCAATCCAAGAAGATCTTCCCTAAGGCACATCTTAGCCAGACTGGCAAAGGCCACAGATAAAGACAAGATACTAAAACTAGCAAGAGAGAAACAATAAGTGACTTACAAAGGTCATCCCATCAGGATAACACTGAACTTCTCAATGGAAACAATGCAAGCAAGGAAAGAATGGGAAGACGTACTAAGAGAAAAAGATTTTCAATCCAGATTATTATATCCTGCAAGATCATCCTTCATATGAAAAAAAAAGATTAAAATCTTCTCAAACAAAACTTGAAAGAATTTGCCAACACTAGACTAGCACTTTAAGAAACCCTAAAGAAAGTACTGTTTCAGGAAAACTAAAGAATTAACAGCCAGAAACAAAGGAATAAAAGGCAACCAAGACAATGGCCAACTTAAACGTCAGGGTAGGTATGGTAACATTGATAATAACATTGAATGTTAATGGATTAAATTCTCCAATAAAGAGACACAGACTGGCTGAATGAATGAAGAAAAACAGAAACCCTCTATCTATTGCCTATAGGAAACCCACTTCGTGGATAAAGACATACATAGATTGAAAGTGAAGGGTTGGAAAAAGGTTTTCCATGCAAATGGGAACGAAAAAAGAGCTGGAGTTGAGATACTAATTTCTGACAAAATAGGCTTTAAAACAAAAACTGTTTGAAGAGACAAAGAAAGGCACTATATTGTAGTAAAAGGGTCAATTGATCAAGAAGATATGACGCTTATAAATATCTATACACCTAACGCAGGAGAACCCAAATATGTGAAGGAAAGACTGTTAGATCTAAAAGGGGAGATAGACTGCAATACACTAATTGCTGGAGACCTCAGAACCCCACTATCCCCTCTGGATAGATCATCTAGACAAAAAATAGGTAAAGAGATAAAGGATCTAAACGATATCATAAGTCAAATGGACTTAACAGATATCTATAGAACTTTCCATCCAAAAACCATAAGATACAGTTTTTTCTTACCCCCACATGGAACCTTTTCAAAGATTGACCCCATCATAGGGCACAAAGCAAGCCTCTGCAGATTCAAAGGCATGGAAACTATATCCAGCATCCTCTCCGACCATGATGGAATTAAACTTGAGTTTAATTTCAAGAAAAATCCTCAAAAATACTCAAATACATGGAAACTAAATAACCTACGCCCAGTGTGAATTTCAAGTTGCCAGATCCAGGACTAGAACCAAGTTGGCCATATGAGAGTCTAGCACCTTAACCACTACATCACCTGCTGACCTCCTTTGGTTATGTTTTTAAGAAATATTAAATACAAACACATGCAAAAATCATAAGCGACCACTTGTTGAACTGTTATTTTAAAAGACTTATGTAATAAATATTCAGATCAAGATAAAGAACATAACTGATACCTCAGAAAATTCCTTTGTGAATCCTCAAATTTATTGCTTTCTGACATTTAACAGAATAAATTAGTTTTCCTTATTTTTAAACTTTATTATGAATAAGATCATATATGTATATATATTCTTTTATTTTTTACTTCTTTCACTTGACATTATATTTGAAGATTTATCGCTTTTTCTACAAGTAGCTTTGGTTTGTTCACTCCCATTGATATATGGCATTATTTTATATAAATGTATCAATTGATTCTGCTGTTCTATATTTGTGTGGTTTGAAGCTATTATAAAGAATACTACTGCAAATAGTCCTGTACATTGGTGCAAATACAAGGGGTATTCCAAAAGTCATGAAAAATGTATTTTTGAGAACACTATGCATGAAATTCAAATTTTTTTTAACCAAATAAACTCTTAATTTAATTCATTTTTCCACAAATTTCTTGTAGTCCCCTATATTTTGTGTATGACTAGAAGGGAATTGGTATATTATAAGGTAGACATATGTATGGTTTTAATAGATACTGATGAACAGTTTTTCAATTTACATTTCTACTAGTGTAAAAGAGTTCTAGTTTCTCCACATCTTTGACAATATTTTATGTTGTGAGACACTCTTTTTAAATGATTTTATTTTGTTATATTCATCATTATCATCATCATTATTTTTAATTTGACCAGAGAGAGACAGAAAGTGAGAGAGAGAGTGTTTCAATCCATTCCTCCATATGGGGGCATTTGGGTTGGTTCCATGACTTTGCAATCGTGAATAGTGCCACAATAAACATCGATGAGCAAGCACTTTTCCAATGAAGAATTCTTCTGTCCTTTGGGTAGATACCGAGGAGTGGGATTGCTGGATCATATGGTAGATCTATTTGTAGATTTTTGAGGAATCTCCAAATTATTCTCCACAGTGGTTGGACCAATTTACATTCCCACCAGCAGTGTAAAAGAGTTCCCCTTTCACCACACCCCCGCCAACACTTATCTTTTTTTTT
>NW_006203911.1:1329220-1334157 GCF_000334495.1 Tupaia belangeri chinensis
TATATTTAAAAAAAAAAAGAAAGAAAGTGAGAGAGAGAGAAAGTGAGAAAGCAAGCCACCAGGTCCAGGGCTGAAACCATGGTCAGCCATGTGGGAGTCCAGTACCTTAACCATTATGTCAAATACTGCCCCCAGACTTTTTAATTTTAGTCAGTTTGGTGTTTATTTGTTATAGCTTTAATTTTTACTTTTCTGATAACTAATGAAGCTACATATATTTTCATGTGATTATTGACACTCGGATGTACTCTAATATGAAGTGTCTGTTTAGGTCTTTTGCCTGCTTTTTATTTTTTCTTGAAAAAACTATTATTCATTTATTTTAATTTTCACTTATTTATTTATTTTTAATTTTTATTTAATCATTGTACATCTTTTTTTTTTTTGAGAGAGATTTTTGCTATAGGGCATGTGTGCTCACTAAAGAGACAGAGAAACAGAACGCAAGAAATTAATCCCCAGCAGGGATGGCTATGCCCTGATTCCCTCTGCTCCATTTTTCTCTCAGGATTTTGTGCCTACATGCATATGCACGTGGCATCTGGGTCCTGGACTTGAACTGTGATCAGCCTTGTGGGAGTCCAGCCCTTAATCATTATGCCATCTACTGGTCTCATCATTGTACATCTTTATAATGCACAATGTGGTTTTTCTTTTTTTTTAAAAAAATTTACTTTTAACTTATCTGTTTATTTTAATTTGACCTGAGAGAGGCAGAGAGAGTTAATCATTATGCCATCTACTGGTCTCATCATTGTACATCTTTATAATGCACAATGTGGTTTTTCTTTTTTTTTAAAAAAATTTACTTTTAACTTATCTGTTTATTTTAATTTGACCTGAGAGAGGCAGAGAGAGAGAGAGAGAGAGAGAGAGAGAGAGAAACTGAGAAAGGAAACCTCCAGGTCCAGGACTTGAACTGCAGTTGACCATGTGGGGTTCCAGCGCCCTTATCTACTATGCCACCTACTGGCCCCACAATATGATTTTTTTTAAGTGTATATGCATGCATGCCAATCAAGTCAAGGATATTACTATATGTGTGTGTTTGTGTGTGTGTGTGTGTGTGTGTGTATAATTTTCAACAGATAGCTTTACATTCTTGTGTCTGTTAAATGTTTGTTTCCTAAAGTCCCTCCCACCCCCTGTAATCTATTCCCAACTATGGAGTCTCTGGTATCTATACTTGCCCTCCCTGCTATTTTATTTTTGAATATTTAAATTTTTGCCATAGAGTGTAGACAATTGGTATGTATTAAGCAGGGATATACATTATTTGTCTTTCATAGTCTGGCTTGCTTTGCTTAGCATTAAATCTTTATTCAATAGCTTTGTATCAACTTACTAGGTCTCATTTTTTTAATTCCTGTGTAGTATCCCATAGTGTATATGTGCCACATTTTTTTAATCCAGTCATCTGTTCTGGGGCATTTAGGTTGATTCCATATCTTAGCAATTGTGAATAATGCTGCAATAAACATAGATTTGCAAGTTTTTTTTCATTTTCCTGTCTGCTTGCTTTTTTATTTAATGATCTACCTTTTTCTTATTGATCTGCATTAGTCCTTCATATGTTCTTGATGTACTTTTATTAAATATATGGATTCCAAATATTTTCTCCAATTTATGGATTGTGTTTTTAATTTCTTTAAGAATCATTTATTTAATTTTATTTATTCATTTATTTATTTTAATTTTATCAGAGACACACACACACACACACACACAGAGCAAAAGTGAGAAAGTAAGCCACCAGGTATGGGACTTGAACCATGGTCAGCCATATGAGAGTGTCCAATGTCTTATACACCATGCCACCAGCGGGCCCCTCAATTTCTTAACACTATCTTCTCATGAATGTAAGTTCTTAATTTCAATATAATTTATCTAGTATTTTTTTCTTTTATGGTTAGCACATTTTTGTCCTCTTTATTTTTAAAATTATAGTTTCTGATGCATATATGATTGTTGTACATCTTTGTGGATTGCAGTATGATCTCTTTTTTTCTTTTTTTAGACTTTTTTGTTTTAGAGAGATTTTTGCTATAGAGCGTGTGCACTCTCAGGAGAGACAGAGAGACAGAAAGTGAGAAATCAACCCCCAGCGGGGATGGCCACACCACAATCCCTTCTCCTCCATTCTCCTCTTGGGATATTTGGGCATGGACACACACGTGCCCCGTGTGAATTTTAAGCTGCCAGATCTGGGACTCAAACCATGGTCAACTACGTGTGAATCCAGTGATGTGACCATTATGCCATCTGCTGATCCCTTTTTTAGAGATTTTTGCTTTAGGGCATGTGTACTTGCCAGAGAGATAGAGAGACAGAAAGTGAGAAATCACATCCTGGGGGGATGGCCACACCACAATCTCTTTTCCTCTATTTTATCTCAGGATTTGGGGCATGCATGCACACATAACCAGTGTAACAATTAACAAAACATTATGTTGTGTACATTCAAGACTCGTTCTATTGGTGTTTTAGAAGAATATATTGAACCATCAATGACATTTTTTACTCTGATGTGGTACACTTCCATAACCTGTTTCACTTGTTTACATATACTCTTGTGTCTGTTAATCAATTTCTAGTCATGAATAATTGTGTAATGTTTTCTTCTAAAAGTAACAATTAACAAAACATTATGTTGTGTACATTCAAGACTCGTTCTATTGGTGTTTTAGAAGAATATATTGAACCATCAATGACATTTTTTACTCTGATGTGGTACACTTCCATAACCTGTTTCACTTGTTTACATATACTCTTGTGTCTGTTAATCAATTTCTAGTCATGAATAATTGTGTAATGTTTTCTTCTAAAAGCTGTATTGTTTGACCTTTCATGATAGGAGAAAAAGGTCAATATTCATTTTTGAAGGATGGATTGCCAATTGACACAGAAATATTTATTGAAAAGACTCCCCACTATATTGCAGTGTCACCATTGACATAACAAGATGTGAATATAACTCTTTTAGCTGCTCCAATTATGTTTTGTGTTCCTGCATGTAGGTCTGTATTTTAATTTTCTCTTTTTTATCAGGCCCTAACTCAGTATTTAGAACAGAGTAAGCTCTTAGTAAATAACTTAGCCTTCTTGGGACCAGCAGTTAGCGTAATGGCTATGTCGCTGGACTTCCATGTAGTTGACTGCAGTTCACGTCCCAGACCCGGCAGCTTAAACTCATGCCAGGCGCATGTGCGTGTGTGCCCAAGATCCCGAGAGGAGAATGGAAGAGAAGGAATTGTGGCGTGGCCATACCCCCTGGGGGGTGATTTCTTGCTTTCTGTCTCTCTGTCTCTCTCTGTATTTCTGGCAAGCAGACGCACCCTATAGCAAAAATCTCTCAAAAAAAAAATTAATTAAAAAAAATAACCTAGCCTCCTTTTTACCACCAAAGTTTTGGAGTAAGTGACCTATATTTATTTCTTTTACTTTCTCATTTCCTCTTTACCTCTTTCCCAGAGCCTGGTAATCAACCACTGCACTTCCATGCCAGTAAAAATGCTATTTTCCTAGATCACTATTAATGCCAAACAATGTTGGTGGCTCTTCTGATCTTGGAGGGCTTTTTGTTCAAACACTGAGAGTTTGTATCTCATTTGCAGGTGACCATTCTTGTAATATCAGAGCCTCTTTACTCACATGCATGGAGCCACAAGTGCCTGAGAATTTATGTTCCTTTTGGACTGTAAACAATGAAGGAATATGAAAGCCCCAGCTCTCTTGCCTTAGGCCAGGACATCTCTGGGATATCATACACTCCAAAGTTCCGTATTGGGATTGGACCGAAACCACCTTTGGAAGACATGGCCTCCTGCTTGATTTCTGCCTCATCCTTTTCTAGCTTTCCCAATTTTCTATCAGTTTCCTTTGGGGGCACTACTACAGTAAATGATGTGCATGCTGATACTTGTCCCAGGCACAACTTCCAAAGAAACTGACTTAGGACAACCAATTGTGATCACAAACCAATAGTGATTCTGGGAAGTGGACTCTAATGATGGAACTGCATCACTTACCAGTTAGAGTGCAACATCAGCTACTTGTTGCATTACAATTGCTTAAACTTTCACCTGTGGTTAATTGGGATGATTCAGAAGTAGAAGAAAATGCACTGCCTTATATGATAGTTCCACCATTTTGAGTGATATTGGAAATGGATTGTAGAATTTGCTGTTTCTGAGCAATATTGATGCATTGAGAGAAAGGAAATGACAGCCACAGGCCAATCAGTTACTAGCTTAACCCACTGTATGAAAGTCAGAGGGTCTCCATGCAATGTATATATGGACTCCTCTTCTTTGTTTTATTTTATTTATTTATTTTTTTGGAGAGGTTTTTGCTATAGGGTGCGTGCACTTGCCAAAAAGACAGAGAGAGAGAAAGCGAGAAATCACCCCCCAGGGGGGATGGCCACATTGCAATTCCTTCTCCTCCTTTCTCCTCTCAGGATCTTAGGAATGTATACACACATGCCCAGAGTGAGTTTAAGCCACAAGGTCTAGTACTCGAACCGCGGTAGACTACATGGGTGTCCAATGACATAGCCATCATGCCAACTACTGGTTCCCTGGAGTCTTGTTCTATAGCAAGAAGGTATAGCATGCTAAAGACCAGGTTCCAGACCTTATTTTAATGTAATTTAAAAAGTATGACTTCTGGGACCAGCAGTTAGCGTAATGGCTATGTCACTGGACTCCCATGTAGTCGACTGTGGTTCACGTCCGGGATCTGGTGGCTTAAAACTCATGCCGGGTGTGTGTGTGTGTGTGCTCAAAATCCTGAGAGGAGAACGGAGAAGGGATTGTAGTGTGGCCATCCCCCCTGGGGGGTGATTTCTTGCTTTCTGTCTCTCTCTCTCTCTCTATCTGTCTGGCAAGTGCACGTGCCTTATAGCAAAAATCTCTCCCCCCACCCCCCACCCCCCC
>NW_006203911.1:1334177-1346915 GCF_000334495.1 Tupaia belangeri chinensis
CTGTGGCTGGCTGGTGATGTGGTGGTTAAGGTGTTGAATCCCACGTGGCTGGCTGTGCTGTTCCAGTTTCAAACTGGTGGCTTGAAAAATGAGCTGGGAATGTGTGTGCATGCTCGGAATCCTAAAAGGAGGAATAGAGAAAGGATTGCAGTATGACCATCCCCCATGGAAGATACTTTCTCGATTTTTCTCTCTCTTTCTCTCCAATGAGTCCATGTGCCCTTCAGCAAATTAAAAAAAAATTATGATCTCTGGTTTACATAAAATTGATGTATATCTTTGTGGGCCACAGTACAGTTTTTATATCTTTTTCTTAATTGCCAGAGACCATGTATGCTTGTAAAAGAGAGAAGGAGAGAGAGAGAGAAAGAGAGAGAGAGAGAGAGAGAGAAATACTCCCAATGGAATGTAGTCATGCTGAAATTCCTTCTCTGTGTTTTGTTTTTCTTTTTGTTTTTGTTTATCCCATCTGGATTTTGAGCATGTATGCACATGTTCCCAGTGTTTTTCAGGCAGCTGGGTCTGGGATTTGAACTGAGGTCAGCCATGTGAGATCTGGTTCGCCTAAATGCAAGTCTGTGGAGCTGGCCCTATGGAATGGTTTTTAAAGGCATGATACTGTGTATAATAGTCAAATCAAGGACATACATATATTCATCTTCTTCAGCATTAAACATTACATTATGCCATGCACATTTGTTAGTAGTTCTACTAGTTTTTAAAAAATATATGTTAAATTGTCCATATTTTTTATTCTGCTGTGATACAACATCCTATAGCTTCTTCCCCTTTTGCATGCATTTTTGTGTTCATTAAAAAAATTCCCACTCCCTCAAGCAGCTTCTGGTATCTGCTATTACTTTCTCTATTTCTATACCTTCAAGTACTTCAGGCTCTACCACAGAGTGAAGACATTTGGTATATATTAAGCAGGAACATATACTATTTATATCTCTCATAAACTGGCTTAGCATGCTTAGCACTGTATCTTCTAGGTTTGTCAGCTTTGTGTCAAATGCCAGGATTTTGTTCTTTGTGGCTGAGTAATTCACTGTGTATATATCTATATAATATATGTACTTATATAGACTCTATATTGTTTTCACAGTGGCTGTGCTAACTTAAACCCCATCAGCAGTATACAAGGGTTCCCTTTTCTCCATAACTGTATCAGCCCTTGTTATTCTTTGTTATTTATTTATTTTTTCTTATTATAGCCATTCTGACTAGGGTTAGGTGATATCTCATAGTTTTGATTTGCATTTCCATTAAGATAAGAGAAGTTGGGATGGCCATGCTGCAATATTTTATCCTCCATTCCCCTCTTGGGAATTTTGGGCATGCACACACATGCACTTGGCATGTTTTTCAAACCGAACTGGTTAGCAATGTGGGAGTCCATTACCTTTACCACCATGCCATGGGCTGACTCCACTCTCTATGGAATTTTTAATTTCCATTATAGTGTGCTTGTTTTTTAAGAATTTTTTTATTTAAGTTTTATTCGTTGTCATTATCTTATATTTTATTTGTTTGAAGTTGACCAGAGACAGTGAGAGAGAAGGAAAGTGAGAAAGCAAGCTGCCAGGTCCAGGACTTGAACCGCAGTCAGCCATGTGGGTGTCCAGCTTCCTTAACCACCATGTCACCTGCCGGCCCCCAATATGGTGTTCTTTATCTCAAGGATTTTCATTTCTTTTTAAAGATGTGTATCTCTTTATTGAATCTCTATTTCATATTATGGATTGTTTTTCTCCCCTCCTGAAATAGTTTATTTTATCTTGTAGCTCATGGAGTTTTCTTATTATAAATACTCTTAAATCCACTTCTAACATTGCTATGATTTCCTGCTTTTTGCCTCTTGTTAGTGTGGAATTAGTGTGTTCCTTTGGGGGAGGGATTTTCTTTTCTTTTTCATTTTCATGTTTCTTGTGTCCCTGCACTGATTTTTCTGCATCTGTTAGAACTTCTTAATAAGTCCTTCAATAGATTTTATAGTGATAATGTTTTTAGTTTTTTTTTTTTTTTGAGAGATTTTCACTGTAGGGCGCGTGCGCTTGCCAGACAGACAGAGAGAGACATAGAGACAGAAAGCGAGAAATCACCCCCCAGGGGGGATGGTCACGCCGCAATCCCTTCTCCTCCATTCTCCTCTCGGGATCTTGGGCACGCATGCACACGCGCCCGGCGTGAGTTTTAAGCCACCGGGTCCGGGACACGAACCGCAGTCGATTATGTGGGAGTCCAGAGACATAGCCATTACGCTGGCTGCTGGTTCCTCGTTTTGTTTTAAAATTTGCACTTTTCTTTATTGAAAACTGTATTTTCAGAGGCACCAATGGGGGCACTAGGGGCCTCTGGGTCAGTATTTTCGGTTCTAAGTGTGTTTAGTGTTGTGCTCTGGTGTTTTACCTGTAGAGAGAGTGGGTTCCCTCAGATCAATGGCAATTGTTGCCTTGTAGGGTAGTTGCTTAAATTCTCAGACTTTGTGTAGAGAGCAAGGTCTCCTCTAGGGAAGGTAGCCAAGTGAAAGTATCAGTTAAAAATAAGGAAGGACTTCTGCCTTGAATGAGTTGTACACAGGAAAGATGTATGTGTTGGCTGAGAAGTTGTGATGCAGGGATGACTAGTTTAATTCGTCAATTATGTGCAGTCCTTGGAGATAAAGGAAAAGGCCTGCTCCAGTGCCTGGTTCTCTCTTCAGGCACAGCACCACTCTGCAGGTGGTTTGACACAGACAGGTGCAGCAGGGGGTAGAGTTGGTGCAGGATGGGGAGGGGCGTACCCTCTTGCAAGGCTCAAGGCTGGGTGGGAGCTATATACCACTGTGTGTGTGTGGGGGGGGGGGCTGGAGTTGCTCCAAGTCTGTAGCTAGGGGATGGGGCTGGTGTTGTAAGCTCTGTCCACTGAGTCCCAGGGCTGGGCTATGGACCCATGTGGGAATTACACATTGTAGCCTGTGGGTCTGGTAGATGGAGGGCAGGGCTGGAACTTCTACATATATGCAGGGACAAGAGGCAGGGCTAAACTGCAAGCATTTGCCCACTAGGCCCTACGACTGGGCTGTTGATTTGTGTGTGTACTGCATGGGTATGGTTGTCAGGTCTGGCACTTGCTGGCCTGTGCATGTCTTTGTAGCTGGGGGGCAGGCCTGAAGCTATTGCATGTCTGTAGGACCACAGAGTAGGTCTAAATTGTGTGAACCTGCCTGAGCTTCCACCTGTGAATCCACTGGCAGCAGAAGCTGCACAGTCTGTGGACCTGTGTGCATGCATGCAGCTGGAGGGTAGGAAAGAGGTTAGAGCTGTATCTGGCTTTGGCCCATGGCAGGCACCTATGCCACCCTGCAGGACCAGACTGCTGGGGTTAAAAAATAAACAAGGTGACATCCAGTCTGTTCTCTACTCCAGAGGGGAAATGCGTGGCACCTTCCTCATTGTCAGCTGTCCCTCCCACTCATCCATTCACACGTACTATTCTAGCAAGTCTAGAAAAACTGCTCTGTAGAAGGCACCAGATGGGTCAGGGCACTGTATCTGGTCTCCTGGGGGAGTGGCCATGTAGTCTTGGCAGTAAATTAGGGGAGGATGTCCTGATTTGGTTCTCAAGGTGGCACTGCATACCTGGGGTTTGGTCAAGGGAGGGAGGAGTTCAGTGGTCTGTCTGGGTTGGCAGATACTTACAGCTCCCTAAGATGAGTTCATAGTCTGTCCCTCTCAGTGTTCTGAATCTGAAGCACTGGAATTGGAGGTGGAAATAGGGAAGTAGAAGCTGGAAGGTTCAAAGATGAGTCTTACTCACCAGTCTTTGTGTGGGAGGCTTCAGTATCTCTGGTTCCTTTCTGGGTTCAGACATTAACCTCCCTTTTCTTTCTTTCATTTGAGACTTAGCACCCCCCCCCGCCCAAACTCCCCACAATCTTGTTCTTGTGTTCCTATAGGCCTCACTTCCTTCCTCCATTCCAAGTGCAGTTATCTAGCCAACATTTTTGGACTGCTTTAACAAAGAGATGTCATGATGGATGTCCCTAGTCAGCCATCTTGTCCCTCCCTTCCTATGCATTATCTTCTCTACAATTGTAGTTTTCCTCTGTAATTCCTAAGGAAAAGTTGCCCAATGTGTTTCAGGACAGCAAAGCTGTGGATTCAAATACAGTGGCCATGTGGTATCTGGCTTCTCTTTAGCACATTATCACTCAAGAAATTATTTTGAAAAGTATGTGAGTACTGGGGCCAGCAGATGCATAGTGGTTACATTGCTAGACTCCCACATGGGTGACCATGCTTTCAGTCACAGACCCAATGTCTTCAAACTCATGCTGGATATATGTGCATGTGTGCCCAAGATCTCAAGAGGAGAATAGAAGAGAAGGGATGATTTCTCACTTTCTGTCTCTCTCTCTGGTGAGTACATACGCCTTATAGCAAAAATCCCCCCTCCCCAAAATAAAGTATGAAAGTGTCAAAAAGTCTAAATTCACAGCCTCCAGTGTCCTTTTCTATTTTTGAGATGAAACAAAACTAGAAATTTATTTTTTTTATTCAAGATTGTCAATTAATACCTCTGGCTTATGAGCTGGAAAAGTAAACTTCTTTTGTAAATTACTGATTTTTAAGTTTAATTCTAATTCACACTGGATTTATTTCTGTATTTTATACTATTTACAGAAGATTATTTCATATGAAATTCATTTTGGAGAAGCAATGATGTAATTTAGATAATCTTTTAATAAACATACATTTTCCAGATGAGATATAACATGGATTTTTCTGTTGCTGTTATTACATGAGCTTTGGAGCTTCATCCTGTACAACCTCCACTGCCAGCCTACCTTCTCTGCCCAAAATGTATTTTAATAGTGTCCTCTATCTTTAAAATGATGATTCCAATAGGGAATGACTTTAGACTTGGGATGGGATCATCTAGGTTTCTACACTGGAGGATATTAACCTCCCAGAGTTCCCAAAACAGTGTGAACCTGCAACAAATAATCCACTCCTCCTTGCTAGTAGATAACAGAATCCCGTTGTCTGAAGACTATGCAGAGATTTTATCTAAAGCAGACTGCCTTGAGAAGGACAATGCTGTCTCTATCTCCCCTTCTGGCCATTGGATCAATAACTAAGTCAAGTTATCATGGCTCATCTGGAAAAGGTCTGGCCTTACAAAAAGAGGAAATGAGTTATTAATCAGTGAAGCTGCAGAACCTAGCAATATGTAGCACCAGGAACTGGGAGAACATGCCTGGGTTTGTATCTTGAGGGGAGTGGAATATAAAGTGGGATAAGGGAACAGGCTTTCTTATTTGGTTTTCAAAGTATGAACACTCTATGATGACTCAATATTTAACATATTTCACAGGGTACCTGGAGTCAAGCCCAAAATGAAGATGTCTGGGATAACTTCTGGAAATTTTGGGGGAAAATGTGAACCATATTAAATGAGATGAGATAATTGAACTGCTTTGTCAGGCTCTTAAAAGTAGGCTGTTACACAAAATCTGAAAGAATTTACCAACACCAGACCAGCTCCCCAAGAAGTGCTAAAGGAAGTGTTATACCAGGAAAACTAACGTCAAACACAAAGAAATAAGAGTACAAGAAACAACCAAAAGAATGGCCAGCCTAATGGTAGGGTCAAGTCTAGAGTTGAATGTTAACTTGCAGAGTTTAAATGAAAAGATCATATCACAATAACACTGCAAATTCAATAGAAGAAAGATGAATTACATGAATCTAAGCTAGTCAAATCGAGTTTTTGTACTTTAGACTAAAACATTATTGATTTTCTTTGATACTTTGATTTCCATATTTAAGGAGTTTTGTCTTCTCTTGAACTGCTGATAGGTTCATCTACCTACTATTTGAACTGAATCCTAACCTTTTCCCTGGCTTTAAGTTTTAAGTAAATTTCTCTTAACATTTTTTTATTTTAATCTGTTAAAAGTAAAACTTTTCTTTTAAAATAAAAAACATTAAAAAATACTTATTAATATCTATTTAATGAGTGCAGTAAGCTATATAGCCCCAGTGAGGTGCTACTTTATAGTATGTTTACTTTACTGAGATTTATGCCTAAAGTCAGACATGCATTCATAAATATGTATATATCAGCTGTGCTTGCTATTGAAAGTCTTTAAATAACTTAAAATCTTTAATCAATAAAATGTTACGAAAAAGGTATGGAAAACAACTGTACATGCCAGAGACAGTGTGGGAGAAGAGGGAGTTGGCAGAGGGTGAGAGGTAGGGAATCAAGGAGGGAGGGGAAGCAAAATATATAAGAAACAAGAAATAGAAGATTATTTGTTGATGATAGCATGCATGATAATATCCTTGATTGAGCTAATATTCAATGTATACTGGATGGAAAAAATCTCATTTTGCATACCATATTGATGTACAGTGAATGATTGCTAATTAATTAATTAAAAAAAATAAAACAAGATCTTGTAATATAAAAAGTAGGCTGTTAGAATGAATCATTTTGGGACTGGCAGGTGGTGTGGTGGTTAAAGGTGCTGGATTCCTACATGGCCAACAGCAATTCAAGTCCCGGGCCTGGTGGCTTGCTTTCTCGTTTTCCCTTTCTCTTTCTTGCTGTCTCTGTCTGGTCAAATTAACAAATAATAATAGCAAATGGAATAAAATAAATAATTATTTTAAAAGAAAAAGAATGGACCATTTTATAAAATCTGAGTCTCCACCAGATGACTGTGTTCCTGAGGAAGGTCCAGAGGACACTCCCTTGACTAAGGTGAAAATAAACATACTAGTGAGGGGTAGCTCCAAAATATTTGAAAAGCTCAGAAGTAGATATTTTCTGCTCTGCCAGGCTGGAGCTGATTGTCGGAGATGTGGTTATGGAAGTGAATTCCTTAACATCAATGAAAATGATAAGATTTCAGAAGAGCTGAAGTCAGAAGCCATTAGACACAAGTGAATATAGTTGTTGTAATGAGCAACAAGGTAAGGTCCAAATGGCAAGTAGAGAGTTCTTCTATGCAGGAATCTATGGTGATAGCTAATAAGTCGTGGTGCTCCTAGAGGCAAGATGCATAGTTGTTCACCAATGGTGTTACTTGAGATATGTAATGAAGAATTCAGAAGTGGATGAATGAAAGTTTAACTACACTATCCCAATAAAAAGTTGAAATAGTTTTCCTGGTCTCCATAACTGAGCTGGGTCTATTTCAGAAGTCATCATTGAAAGAGAGGTTGAGATCTGGAAAAGAATTTTGTAATGCAATAGCAAGTATAGACAGTGAGAGTAGTGATTCTAATAGTCCTTCCCCAGAAGGAATTTACTGACCTTCATTTGTGTTAAGTGTACATTGGGAAAAAGGTAATCGTCCATATATTTTGAGAGCTGTTTGATACAGAGTTTGGGCAGATGCTGTTACTAAGGAACCCCAAAACACAATAATACCCCCTAGGTACTTGTGGAATTGAGTCCTTGCCTTGGTTTGTCTTACAGTGGGTCCAATAGGTTCACAAACACACACTCAGTGGGAGTTTCTGAATGCTTAGTCAGAAGAAAGGAAGAGTGAATAGTCTTGAAAGTGCTCCACCTTCCAGGCCATGATAGCAAGTCAAAACATACCACGCTTTAAGCATAATGATAGAGATTAGTGATGCTATCAAAGACATAAAGGAAGAAGGGGTGATAATTCACATGTGTCCCGATTTATCTTGCAGAAACCAGATGTACCATGGTATATGATGATGAACTAACAAAAACTTAAATAATAATAGTCCTGCTTAAAGTTTTTTTGCTGGATATGATATTCTTGCTATAATGCACCATTTTCAATGTGGCTTCTGGTATCTGGTGAGTGGCTCTGATACGGCTAAAGGGTTTGTTTCAGTATCTATTACAAAGAAGGATGATAAACTGTTCACATTCACCTCAATACGTTTGTGGTCTTAATCTAGGTCCATTTGAACTTTCCTGTTCTTGGCCATAATATAGTCCAGGAAGATTTCTATAGTCTAGAAATTCTGTAGGATCTCATGCTGGTCCACTTTATTGATAGCTTCAATGTAATTGGCTCTGATATGGTAGAAGTGGTAAGTATTCTGGATTCGTGAGTTCCAGAGGGTAGACAATAACCTTATAAGGATGTAGGGACTTGTCACATTGGTGAATTTTTAAAATACCCAGTTATCTGAGCCATGTCAGTTTATCTCCTTCATAAAAAAGACACTTTATTATACTTTGACCTTCCCACTATTGAGAAAGCAGCACAATACTTGGTGGGTCTTTTGGATTTTTGAATCTGCATATATTGCAACTGGGAAGATTAGCCTGGCCTATTTAAGGATGATTTTTAAATCTCATAGTTTTAAGTGGGGTTAAAAGCAAGAAAGAGCATTGAGAAATTGCCAGGCTATAGTAGAAGTGGAATTGTTGCTTGGAATAAATGACCTGGAAGATTCCATGGAGCTGGAGGTATTTATGGTAGATATAGATATCACATGGAGTCTTTAATGAATCCTAAAAGGAGAGTTGAACCATAAATCCCTAGAGTTTCAAAGCAAGTCCATATTGTCTGCAGCAGAAAAATATACACGTCATTTGAAAAGAAACTCCAAATATGTTATTAGGTCCAGGTAGAGAATAAATTGTTGTGCATGGGACATCAATCCACTGTACAACCAGACTTTCACTCATGAACAGGATTATTTTAGTATTATCAAATCATAAGATTGTTCATAGCAGTAGCTTATAGTGTGATAGAGGTAGTAAATATTGATTTAGATATAAGTAGGTTCAGAGGGCATGGATAAGTCACATGAACCAGAGGCCTAGTTCCCATTGTTGCAATAGGTTTATATCTCTCATGGCTCTCACCAATGGCCTCATAGGGCATCTTTTATGAGCAGTGGACTGAGGAAGAAAAAAGCTTGGTTCATTGTTAATGTGAGCCAAAAATGAATGGCAACTGCATTACAGACTCACCCAGAAGCAACTCTGAAATACAGTGATAAGGTAATATCCTTCATGTGTGAAGAGCTGGTTCTAAATCTATTTTGGGTGAAGACTTAAGTGGATATATATATATATATATACATATATATATATAATTCTAGGCAGTGGTGAATAGTTTGCCTGGTTGCTCAAGGTGTTGGGAGAACCAGAATTGGAAGATCAAGACCAAGGAAGCACGTAAATCGGCCTGTAGGGGGAGGCACAAAGTGTCAGGATATTTACATCTGCCAGTAATGCCCATGGAAGAGCATCTACCAAAAATGAAACACTGAACAACTTGTCAACAGGATGACTTGTTCACTAGATGTCAGTCAGCCTCTGTGTTTGTCATACCTTGAATAGAGTAACCATATCAGACATAGAGGCTATGCATTGCGCCAGTAATACAGGTGCTTAATATCTTAAGTAAATATCCTTCTGATATTTCAGTGCCAGTGACCAATGCTAAACCATCAATATGACACTGTTCCTTGAGAAGACAAACCAGCCACTTGATAGCAAGATGACTACATCCTGCCCCAGAAGGGACAAAGATTTATCATAATGGGGATTTACTTGTATTCTGGTATAGATTTTTCTTTTCTGCCTGTGGCACTTTAGCCTACTCTAGCATCTGAGCTTTTACAAAAAGTCTGATTTACCAACATGAGGCTCTGAGTATTATTTTGCATTAATGGATTCACCTTATGGCAAAGGAAGCATGACAGTAGGTGTATAACCATGGGGTCCATTGGTTCTACAACATGTCATATTGCCCAGAAGCTGCTAGCCCAATAGAGTACTTGCATGGTCTCTTGAAGGCACAGATAAGGCAACACCCTGGAGATGATGTCTGTGATTTTGGGGCTTTGTTTTTCAAGAGGCAATATTTTTCTTAAATCAACAGTTATTATATGGTACTCTATCTCCAACAGGTAGAATATACAGATCTGGAGGAACATGGGTGAAAGTAGGAGTGGCTTCATTTACCATCACTCTCAGTTACTCACTTGAAAACTTTAAGTTCTGTGGCTTTAGATGTCTTGGTTTCTAGAGGATGGATGCTTTCACTAGGGGAAACTATAAGATTTTTACTAAACTATGGAAGCTACCTAGTAATTTTGGATTTCTTATGCCACTAGAAGTAAAGAAAGGAGGTAATATACAGGCAAGACTAATTGATCTTGATCATCATGGGCAGGTGGGGTTGCTGTTCCCATACCTATTGTTTTTGTCTGTTTTCATGTTAGGGCGTGTGTGTGTGATTTTGCTATGGAGTGCATTCACTCTCCGAAGAAAGAGAGAGAGTAAAAGTGAGAAATCACCCCCCACCCAGGGGAGAGGGCCATACTGAAGTCCTTTCTATTCCATTCTCTTCTTGGAATTTTGGGCACACATGCACATTGACAAGGTATTTTTTTTTTCAAGCCACCAGGTCTGGGATTCTGACCACACCATCAGCCATGTGGGATGTATCTGTGTTAACTACTATACTACCAGTCATCCCCCATACCCATTTTTACCTACATCAGCAATGTTCCTTGGAGGAAGGGGCTAAAGAACAGAAAAGGTAGTCATCTTTCTACCATGCCCAGTCTTGCAGAGCTCATCAGCTCCTCTGGACAGATTCTACCACCACAGCAATGAAGTCAGATTGTGACAAGTAGGGAGAACATCTCCATGGTGACCCAGGCCCATATACCAGAAGACACTAACATAAAGTATTTTCAGCTATGACAAGGTCTGCAGATGGCTCCACTGTCAGAGAAAGAAATGTCTTAATTAACTATGGCTCAAGAGAGAACATGGCATTAAGAATCTGAATGTCAGGAAATAGTGCAATAGTTGGAATCAGATAATTTATCTAAAAGCTAAATTGAAGAACTTTTTCAGTACTGGTGGTAAGAGTACTTTTTGGGTTTGACTCCATCAGCCAGAGGAGGGATCAGCTTGCCATATCACAGGGTCTGCCCAAAGCTCAGTTAGGAATTTGGTTTCTTCTTTTGGTCTGTTTCTGTTTCTGTGACATATCGCTTGAAAGCTGATATACAAATTTGTTCAAAGTTCATTATTTGCTGAGTGCCTATAGTATGCCAGGCCCTGTGCCAGGTTAAAGTAGTGATGGTGATGGAGGAGTGGTAGGGTAGCCTGAGCTAAGATATAAGGTTGATTATTCAGGTCATCTTCCCTTGGAGTGCTTCAGATACAAAAAAACAAAAAAACAAAAAACAGACAAAACATTGGTCAAAGACAGTGTGGAAAGTAATAAAGAAGAAGTTTAAAACCAGTGCCATGGAACTCCAAGAGAAGAAGTTGTCCAGCTACTTGGAAGCCAGGAAAACCTTTGCCAAGGAGATGACACTTGAGTAAAGTCTTGATTAACTGTAGAAATTTGGGGCCAGCCTGTGTGTGGTGGTTAAGACAGATAAATCCTAAATGGCTCATTGCACATTCAAGTCCTGGACCCAGTGGCTTGAGAAACATTCCAAGTGCATGTGAGTGTGTGACCAAAATCCTCAGAGGAGGGAGAAATAGAGGAGAAGGGATTGTGGTGTGACCATTCCCCATGAAGGGTGCTTTGTCACTTACTTCTCTCTCTCTCTTGCTCTTTCTCTCTCCCTCTTTTCAGTCACCGCACGTGCCCTCTGCCAGAATAAAAAGAAAATACAAATTTGTTAGGTTGAGGAGTGACGGAAGATTATTTTGAACAGAGGAGTTGAGGGCACAAAAATGAGAAATGTGACTATATTTTTGTAGAATAGTGAGTGAGCCTTTGTGAGAATCAGCTCCACTCCAAACAGTTGCATAGCCTGTTTTCTGTATAAGGATGTTTGGCCCAGATGTCACACAGGGACTGATCCCCTATGTTACATTCTGCTTGGGAAGTTAGACATTCTGGTGAGAAGCTGTGCCCTCCTAGAGAAAGGATCTTGTTCTACAAGTCATTACCAATGAAAGACTCAGTCTTCCTATTACTTCCCTTCTGTCTCAGAGCTTCATCCCAGGATACTATGGGAGATCAGGTATCCTCAGCCCCAAATCAGGTCATTGGCAGACTTTTTTTGTGAATTTATGCCAGAACCCAAGGTGGATGAAACTCTGCTAGAACCTAAGGTGGATGAAGGTGAGACCATCTGGATAAGAGAAAACTGGAGAAATCATCTTAGGGGATTTCCTTGTAGCTACAAGAAGTTTAGAGTGACTCAGAGGAGTTAAGAGAGAGTGTGTGTGTGGGGGGGAAGAGGCAGTTAGTAGAGAATGCAAGGAAAAATAATTTTACCTGTGGCCCATAAACTCATTTAATATTTAAGTAGATTCAGCTAGTATCAGCTGAGTCTAGTTAATATTTCCTCCTACCTCAAGTACACACACATGCACACACACAAACACACACACACACACACACACACACACACACACACACATTGTTCCAGAGGAGAAAAATAAAAGAAGGCAGCATTAGAAGCTAATGCCTGATCTCCCAATGCCCTACAACTGTAAGTTAGAAAATAAGTCCCAATAGGAATGTAAACCACCTTCCTGCTTTCCCTTGCTCACCTTACTACTTTTCTTGGGCATTCACCAAGTTTGCCTAGCAGTATTGGGGATGGCTACCATATAGCAAAACCTATCATAGCCAATATAGTCACTGCTTCTTCTAGCCCAGATGTTACAACTTGTTATTGGTCTTTTACCACCAGTAGCCCTATCTTGGAGGCAAGGCGACTTCATGCCTTCTTATGTTTTTATAGAGATTCTTCAGAACTC
>NW_006203911.1:1347060-1351273 GCF_000334495.1 Tupaia belangeri chinensis
AAAGCGAGAAATCACCCCCCAGGGGGGATGGCCACACTGCAATCCCTTCTTCCCCATTCTCCTCTCAGGATTTTGGGCATGTGTGCTCATGAGCTGGGAGTGAATTTTAAGCCACTAGGTCCAAGACTTGAACCGTGGTCGACTATGTGGGAGTCCAGCAATGTAACTATTATACCATCTGCTGGTCACTGGAAGTCTGTTGCTTTATCTCTCTAAAATAGTAATAATATGAATGCTCTCCATCTCAGAGGTTATTTATTCGAATTAAATTGTGTGTTTGGGTTAAATCAGCCAACACAGTGCTTGGCACATAGTATAGTATAAACCTATTTTACATGAATGTACTTCAGTCACACAGTTAATAAAAGACTGAGTATGGACCAGAATCAATGTTTTTTACTTGGTCCAAATGATTTTTTTATGAATCTTTGTACTTATCCTGGAAGGGAAACTTTGGGTTCCTTTTCACTTTATCTTCTGAGTACTATTCCACACAAGACATTGGGAGGTCAGCACCAAAAGTACCAAGATGAACAAAATATTCTTGCCTTTGAGGAGTTCATAGTCTTATGAGGGAGAATAGTGACAAAGTAGATAATTACAACACAAAGAGATGATGCTGTTATAGGGGAATGCAAAACTCTGTGGAAACACAAATCAGAAGCAATTTGTTAAAAGTGTGGATAAAATGAATAATTTCTGCATGGCATGTAGTGAGTCTTGACACATGAGTGGTAGTTGGTGGGGAAGGAGAGGCTTGAGTGTGTGCCTGATGTGAATTGTGGATGGGAATTGTGAATGAGGCTCCAAGTTCAGGTTAAGGTGCTTGAGCAAGTAAGATACTAGTGTGGAGGGTATCTTAGGGTTGAAGCATGAGGAGTAAGGCAGAGATGAACCTAAAGGGTTAGGCAAAAAGGTCAGCAGGTGGCATAGTGGTTAAGATGCTGGACTCGTATATGGCTGACCATGGTTCAAGTTCCAGACCTGGTAGCCCAAAAACTCATACACACGGGAACCAGCAGTTAGCATAATGGCTATTTTGCTGGATTCCCACGTAGTCGACCGCGGTTCATGTCCTGGACCTGGTGGCTTAGAACTCACGCCAGGCGTGTGTGCGTGCGTGCCCAAGATCCCGAGAGGAGAATGGAGGAGAAGGGATTGTGGCGTGACCATCCCCCTGGGGGTGATTTCTTGCTTTCTGTCTCTATGTCTCTCTCTGTCTGTCTGGCGAGCGCACGCACCCTATAGCGAAAACCTCTCAAAAGAAAAAACAAACAAACAAACAAAGAAACAAAAAAACCCCTCATACCTAGCACATATGACCAAAATCCCAGGAGGAGAATGGAGGAGAAAGGATTGTAGCATGGCCATCCCCCTTGTGGGGGGAAATTTATTTCTCTTTCTTTCTTTCTTTCTTTTTCCCCCAGCCAGTGTACTCACCCTATGGGAAAAAACTTAAATTAAGAAAAAGAGTTAGGCAAGGCCAGGACATGAGAGTTCTCTATTACTATTATTATTATTATTTATACGTTCAACCGCTATACATCATTTAGATTGTAAAGAGACTTTGCCCAGTATGATATACACCTCAGACCAACCCTGTTGAGAATACTTGAGAGTTTTTAGACTTCAGGTTACAGCCCATGATATAAATAAAATAATAAAATAAGGTGGTTTTATATGCGATAATAACATTGTTGGATAAGATGCTTGAAAAGTCTCGGGTGAGAAGCGCTGTAATCTTTGATTACTGCAGTAGTTAGGGCTAGAGATGATTTTGCTTATACCAGAGTAGTAAAGTAGTAGTGGAAATGGAGAGTATATATCTGATAGAAAATATATTTAAGAGCTAGAATAGACAGGACAAGACAGACTTATTGGTAGATTGGATAAGAAAGGTAAGGAAAACAGAGAAATACGGGGTTTTTCTAAGGATTGTGGCCTAAGCAACTTGGTAAATGATGGTGACATTTAGTAAGACTGGGAACACAGAAGAAATTTTTTCCTAGTCTCTCATTTTGCACATGAGAAGACTGAGTCCCTTAGAGATGAAGTGGTATGCCCAAGGTTACACAAAAAAATTAGGGACAAATAGTGGACCAGAACTCATTTTTTATTTAGTGTTCATCTAGTACTTTCCATGTCACCAAAAGGTTCTTTGGCTCAGCAGTCTCTGTACATTGATAAGACATAAATAGATCAAATTAATATCAGAAGCCCAATATCAAAGCAGGGAGGGTAGTTGCTTGGATCATAAATCTGCAGTTTTGTTAACATGACTCACATTAAAAAGAATGTATTCACCAAGCATTGATTTGCTTTCTTTTAGCATTGGTCTTACAATGAATGATTTCATATCAAGCAAAACATGCCACTCTTGATATTCAATGAGAGAAGAATCACAGGCTACTCAGGAGATGTGACTCCTAATCATGATGAAAGGCCCAAATGATGAGGGAGGTAGTTTTCATACTCTAAGGTCACCCAGCCTTCAGCAACTCCCATGTGAAGTAGAAAATGTCCATTTACCCAACACGTATCCATTGAGCATCTATTGTTTTGCAGGCACTATTCTAGGCACTGGGAGTATGTTAGAGAGCACAGTAGGTATACATAACTGACTTAATTGAGCTTATATCTTAGTGGAGGAGGAGGATGATAACTAGTAAATGTAATGTGTAAGTAAAATAAAATGTGCCCTACAGAGGCAAGTGTTACAGAAGAATCTTAAGCAAGTGGGCTGAATTATGTCTCTCTAAAATTCATATGTTTCAGTCTAGTAACTCAGAATGTGACTATATTTGGAGATAGTGGCTTCAAGAATTTAATTTATTTAAAATGGGGTCATTAGGGTAGGCCCTAAACCAGTATGACTGGTGTCCTTATAAGAAGAGAAAATTTGAACATGGTATGCACAGAGGGAAGGCTATGTGAAAACACAGAAAAGATAGCCATGTACTATCCAAGGAGGAGACCTCAGAAGAAAGCAGTTTTACTTGATGTCAGATCTCTAGACTCTAGAGTGTAAGAAAATAAACTTCTGTTGTCCTAACCAATCAGTGTTGTTGAATGTTAAGGCAAATGTAGCAAATTAATACAGGATAAAGAGGGCTTAGAAGCACTGGGGTAACTAGGTTTGCAATTTTATCTAGAGAGATAAGATGACATTTGAGCAAAAAATCTGGAAGAAGTAAAGGAACACCATGAAGAGCTACCTGGAGAAGAATATTCTGGACATAAGAGACAGTAAGTGCAAAGGCCCTGAGGTGGGAGTGTGCCTGAAGAACAGTAGAGGAAGGTAGCATGGCTAATGCAGAGGGATTAAGAGGAAAATTAGGAGATGAGGTCCCAGAGTTAATATATGGTTGACCAGATAATGCAGGTTATTGTATCAAATTTTACTCCCAGTGTTAGATCCAGCCATTATGGAAAAGTTTCTTGGTTCCTCAATACATTATAGACATACCATATAAGCCAGCAATTCCACTCTAGGTATATATCCAAAAGAATTGAAAACAGATTCTTCTGCATGAATGTTCATAGCAGCATAATTCACAATAGATAAAAAGTAGAAACAATCCAAATGTCTGACAGCAGATTACTGGAAAAACAAAATGTGCTATAACCTTATAATGGAATAGTATTTGACCATAACAGAAATGAAGTACATTTCAGTACATTGAAGGAATGCTACAACAAGAATAGACCTTGAAAATACGTTAAGCAAAAGGAGCTATTTACAAAAAACTACATGTCAGATGGTACCATTTATATAAAATGTTTAGACTAGGGGGACGAGCAGTTAGCATAATGGCTATGTCGCTGGACTCCCATGTAGTCGACTGTGGTTCGAGTCCTGGGCCTGGAGTCCTGGACCTGATGGTTTAAACTCACGCCGGATGCATGTGAGTGCACACCCAAGATCCCGAGAGGAGAATGGAGGAGAAGGGATTGCGGCGTGGCCATCCCCCTGGGGGGTGATTTCTTGATTTCTGTCTCTCTGTCTTTCTGGCGAGAACACGTGCCCTATAGAAAAACCTCTCAAAAAAAGAAAAAAAAAGGAAAAGAAATGTTTAGACTAGGGAAACAGAGAAGGCAGAAAGGAGATTAGTGATTGTCAGGGGCTAGACAGAGGAGACAATGGGGATTCATTGCTTGATGGGTATGGAGGTTCCTTGGGGGATGATAAAAATATTCTGAACCTAAATGGTGG
>NW_006203911.1:1351283-1354470 GCF_000334495.1 Tupaia belangeri chinensis
TCTTTTTTTTTTTTTTGTTTTTTTTTTTGAGAGGTTTTTCTATAGGGTACGTGCGCTTGCCTGAAAGACAGAAACAGAGAGACAGAAAGCAAGAAATCATCCCCGGGGTGGGGGGAATGGCCACACTGCAATCCCTTCTGCTCCATGCTCTATTCTCCTCTCAGGATCTTGGACATGCATGCACACATGCCTGGCGTGAGTTTTAAGCCACCGGGTCCGGGATGTGAACCATGGTCGACTACGTGGGAGTTCAGCGGCATAGCCATTACGCTAACTACTGGTCCCTGTGATCTTTATCTTGATGAGACTTGCCTGTTGGAAGAAACTGCTGCTACCCTGACACACCTACATTGTGGAGAAACAGTGATCTCCTCACCCTAGAGATCTCCCAATTTGATTAGAAAGACATTGTCCACCCACTCTAAGTAGCTCTCAGCATGAGAAAAAAGACCTTTTTCTTCACTGTAGAGCTTCCCCCAATCTGAAGAAGGTTTGACTCTGATTTCAGGCTCCGTAGTGCTTATGTCTACTGCACTGAGGAAGTAGCATAGAAAGCATTAGCATAGCCCAGGCAACAGCACCAGCTCACAGCTCTAAAGTTAACAATGAAGAAATCCATACGTTGTTACAGTCCAAAGCTGAATACCAGCTAATGCCCATGTCTGGGAAAAGCAATTACAGTCCATTAATTGAGTTGCTGGTGTCACTGCCATTCTCAAAGCTAATTATCCTTAATTGAAGTTGTCTACTTTGATAATAAGCATTTAGTTTTCTTCCATTCAATTTAACAATGTTCCAGGCACTATGCTAGACTCTTTAGGGAATACCATACTTTAAGGAGCTCAATGTTTAGTCATTGGATCAGCCTGATACATAGATAAGTCCAACTTAAGGCAGAAAATAATGAGTGCTGTAAAGTTAGAGTTAGAGCAGCACAAGGCTGGAGAAGACTAATTCTGCCTGGGTAGGGGAAGATGGAGCTTTCTAGAAGAAGCAATATTTGAGCTGGAATTTAGGAGATAGGAGTAAAATTTCCACAGATAGAAGAAAGCTATTCCAGACACTGAGAACAAGATAAACAAGTGATTGGAGGCCTGAAAACCCAAAGCTTATGTAGTTATTCATCTATGCACTTTTAAATTTATTTATTAATTCAGCAAATATTCATTGAGCACTCAAATTCCATGTTCTCATGGAGCTTACATTCTAGAAGACCAAGAAAGATGGTAAACAAGCAAATAACTATGTAATTTGTCAGGCAGTAATAACTTCTGTGAAGAAAAATAAAGCAGAATAAAGGAGTAGAGAGTGGTGGGGTAGGGGTTCTTCTATCTTAGACAGAGTGGTCAGGGAAGTTCTCTGTGCTAAAATATCAATTGAGGAGAGACATGAATTAAATGAGGGAATGAGTGAAATATACACAGCTGAAGAAGGTTTTGGATGGAGAAAACAGCACACAGAAATATCCTTTGTGAAGGATGTACTTGCTACGACCTAGAATCATCAAAGCCTGAGTAACAAGAGAAATGAAATCACCATTTAACAAGATGGAAGAAGCCTGATATAGGAGCAGGCTTGGAATTTATGGAAGATTTGGAGTTTGGTATAGAGTTAAATTATGGTGTGCATTAGTCATCCAAGTGTAGATGTCCAATAAATATGTGGACATATGTATCCATAGTTTAAGGGAGTTATTCAGTCTGAAGATAAAAATTGGGGAGTTGATTGGAGCTAGCAGGTGGTATAGGGGTTAAGGTGCTGGATCCTGCATGGCTGATTGTGTGGTTTGAGTCCCAGACCTGGTGGCTTGAAAACTACTACAGGCAAGTGTGCATATGTGCCCCAAATCCCAAGATGAGAATGGAGAAGGGATGGCCATTCCCCCTGAGGAGTAATTTCTCACTTTTCCTCTCTCTCTCTCTCTCTCTATCTCTCTGGTGAGTGCACACATACTATAGCAGAACATTAAAAAAGGGAGTTGACAGCACATTGATAATATTTAACACTATGAAACTGGATGAGATCACAAAAGAATAAGTGAAGATAGATACATGCTCTAAGGATTGAGCTCTGAGGTGCTCCAATATTAAGCACTTGGATCAGTGAGGAGGAACCAACAATGGAGACCTGAAACAAATGATGAGTAGGAGGAGGGTCAAAGTGAAGGCAAGAAGTAATGAGGCTCAGATTAACAGACCATCTGTGAGGATGTAGAAATGAGCTCAGAGTTTATCAAGACATCATGGGAGTAAAACTATCAGGATTAAACATGGTAGGGTGTAGGTAGGCGGGGAAAAAGAAGGGCACAGGAGGCCTCCTGGACATTATTCTAGATCAGACAGCTTGGTGGATGGTGCTACTATTAACTAATACAGGAGGCATGAGCAGGGAAGGTGAGAACTGGTTTGAGCAGAGGGAAGTAGATGGAGTCAGAAAAATATTGAATTGGGTTTGGGACATTTGAGTTTGAGGTTATTGTAAGGCACTCAAAAAGAGACATCAGATTGAAAGTTGTAAATGTAAGATCTTTAAAATAAGATAAAAGCTGATATTGGGCCAGTTCTATGGCCTGGTAGTTAAGGCAGACGGATGGCATATGTCTGACCTCGTAGTTTGAGCCCTGGATATGTCAGTTTGACTAATTCACCAGGTGCATGTGCATGAGTTTCTCAAATCCTGGAAGGGTGGACAAATGGGAAGAAGGGATCATGGCATGGTCATTTCCCACGGAGGATGCTTATGCTCTCTGTCTCTCTCTGGTGAGTACATCTACCCTCTGGTCCCCCCCCCCCCAAAAAAAAAGTTGTTTTTTTTTTTTTTTAAAGAAAGGTGACATTTTTCTTCATTCACTAACTACTGTGTGTCTATCAGCCTCATAATGTAGTATTCACTGAGGCTGAGGGTTAGAGGGAAGAGATACTTAGAAAAGAGGAGATCCAAATTTCTGAATTGACTCTGCCACTTAACAACTGGGACCATGTCATCTCTCTGAACCTAGGTTTCCTCATTGGTAAATGGAGACAATATTGGTACCTCATGAGATTATTTTGAGGATTAAATGAGATATTGTATGGAAAAATCTAGAAATAACTAAATATTTACAAAATCTTAGTTGAATATGACTATAAAAAAGCATTCATTTGAGCACTTCCCAGGAATACCAGGGAAATCCAGATGGAGAGCTGAA
>NW_006203911.1:1354485-1368476 GCF_000334495.1 Tupaia belangeri chinensis
ATTCCTGGGGCATGAATAGGAAATAAGAGCAGAAAATACTTTTATGGAAGTTTTTGGAGATTCCCTAAAGACTCCAGAAATCAGGGAGGTGACCTTCAGGAAGGACTACAGAGAGAGCCCATCTTGCCAGCATGCCTGAGCTGGCTTACACATTCAGAACTTGGAACCAGTTGGGATCCCACTTTGTTGGGCAGGCTTGCTACTGAAATATTTGTCCCAGTTTCCTCAGAAATAAACCTGTAGACTAGATGGGGCTCAGAGGCAAATAAGAGGTCAGGAACTGAGGGCTGGCGTCTGAGTGAAGCTAAAATGTGTTACTCAATGACTGAGCTGGAGAAGATAGAGATACAGAAAAAGGGAGAGGATAAAAGGGGGTATAGAATCAAAGCAGTAATATAAGAAATTGAGAAAGAATGGGAGAGAGAGAGAGAGAGAGAGAGAGAGAAATTGGACATAGTCAGAAGGCAAGTTCCACTATAGCTGTGTCCATCAGTCTAGCAGAGAGGGCTTGATGCTCAACTGGTAGGCAATGAGTATTTGTTGAATGAATGTATGAATGGAGCATGGAGCAGGCTTGGAAGAGAGACAAGGACAGGGAAGGAGAATGGTATAAGTGGTAGAGACTGTATCAGTAACTAAAATCGATTCGACACACATCACTGACCTCCATTGCCTGCCAGATACAGAGAAAATAAGAGGTCAGAAGCACAGTGCTGAGTCAAGAATGACTTCTGGCCCTAACAGACTGGCAACTGGGTAGAAAGCAATAATGGAACATGGTCACTATTCTAAATTATCCACAATGAATGAGGCTGCCCTGGAAAGTCCTTACCTTGCCTATTTCTGGGGTATTTTAGTGTCCCTTCACCACTGTATGTTAAAAACCAAGAAAATAAACAAGCACGTTTTAATATCAGTTATTACAACACAAAACTGAGAAGAGAAAGAGCAACTCAAATGAGTAGGGGGAGGGATGCTAAGCACTGCCATGTAATTTATCTTTCGATTCTTGCTAGAACCATGAAAATAAGCATCATTATTCCCATTTTAGATATGGCAAATCTGGGGCTCATGAACAGAATACTTTGTCCATACTTTGCTCTAGATAATAGAGTAGCAGAGCCAGATTTAAGCCTAGTTCTCTCTCTCTCTCTCTCTCTTTGCTGTCCTCTTCTCTTACCCTGACTGCCTTCATTGTTCTGTATACATCCAGTCCCCACATCACTTTCCAAACACTGGATAAACAAAATTGAAGATCTCTGAAGCCAGCATATGTTAAACAACATGTGCTGTTCAGGAGGAAATGAGTATAGTATGGATCTTACATCAGGGATTCTAATTAAAAACAACAACAACGAAAAAAAATTAACCAAACCAAAACCAAACAAAACAAAACTCCTAGTGCAATTCATCCATTCACTCATTACTCACTCAATCACTTACATGCTCATCTATCCTTCACATATAGGCAGATCTCATGCTATGTGTCCCCCAAAACTGTGGATATAGATAGAAATAAGTCAGAAATGTTGATTACTCAAAGAAGCTCTCTCTACAGTAAGCAATGGGAAAACCAAGGATAACAATGGTAATAGCTGACATTTACTGAGTACTTACACTGTTCCCAGTACTTCTATGGAACTTCTTCCACTTCTTTTACCCTCAAAATAACCATTTGAGGTATAGACAGTATTACTTTCTCCATTTTGTGGCTAAGGAATGAAGACTCAGAGAGATTATATAACTTGCCGTAAGTTACACAGCTTGTTAAGAGACAGAATCAAGATTTGAATCCAGGAAGTCTGGCTTCAGAATTCCCAAAATGATAATTCATGATTATGGTAAGTGCTAAAATCCCAGGAGGAGAATGGAAGGGAAGGGATTGCAGCGTGGTCATGCCCTCGGGGCAGGGGTAATTTATCACTTTCTGTCTCTCTGGTAGGCGCACGTGCCCTATAGCAAAACTCTCTTAAGAAAAAAAAGGTGGATTTTTCTCCCCTTCCTGAATCATTCTCTTTACCATCTCCATACTTTTGTTTCTTGTTACTTTTAGCTAGAATGTTCAACTTACTTATTTATCTTCCCTCATCCCACTCTTCAAACTCTTACTGTACTAAAATTGCAGTCTAGATGTTACCAACTCCTTCTTGAAGCTTTAAACAAGCCACTTAACAAAGGTGAAGTGAGCTTGTCCTCTTCCTCTTCAGGAAACCATGATCCTTGTCTTAGCTCTTTTGTAGCATTTACTATATTTTGCTTATAATTTTGTTTTTACTTTGTTGTTAACCTGTACATTTATCTTTCCTCTCCCACTCTACCTCCTGTCAACTAGAGTGCAACTTCCTTAAGAACTAGGGTCATGTCTGGAATCCTCAAAGTGTTTAGCATGGTGACTATGGGTTATATATAAGAAAGTTATTTGATGCTGTGTTTCCCAGATATACATCAACTTCACATGGTAAGCCTTGGTTCATAAATTTAAGTTGTTTTCTCTCACCTGTTTCCTAAATGTATTCTTCTCATTCTTGTTGCAAGTTGAAGATGATGACATAGAGCATGGGTTTGATGATACCATAGAAGATAGCAATGAAACTGTTGATATTGTGGAACTTCTATGAATGAGATTTCAGATGCATAGAGATTGCTGTGCCATAGATTATGGCCACCAGAATCAAACAGGAGCTACAGAGGGGAAAGGATTTGAGATGATGAGGTACATAGTGGAAAGCAAGGAGTCAATCAGGAGAGTGTCAGGCTTATGGTACTATTGCCCACCAGCAGTAGCTCATGGGACTGTTTTCTATAAAAGTCACAGTCCAGTTTTTACTGAAATGGTCAAAAACATTGGAGACACAATAGAGTGCTGACATGGTAGACATGAAGACTTCACTCAAGGTGTGTGCTACCTTCCAGCCACTAGTTCTACACAGACTCTCTACATGAGTGAGCAATGTGGAGTGTTACAGATGATGACAGTTAGATGTAAGCCACAGAAGTCAGGAGGAAGTACATCACGATGCCCAAGAAGGGGACATTTATTATCTGGGAAAAGTAGTAAACCAAGAAGTTAGTCAAGGTGGAAGTCAGACCATTGGCTACTATTACTGAAGTAGCAGATTCCAAGAAGAAATTGCTAAGGAAAATATATAGAAGAGTGTATAGTTGTGTTAAGTCAGATGATGATGATGGTGATGATGATGATGACAATCTGTTTATCAACCAGAGAGACAAGATAAGCAAGCAGGATGATTCTGTTTTGTGGTAACTGAACAGATTCAGTAACAGTCACAATTGTGTAATGCTTTATCCATTACCTTTTTCAGTTAGATTTCTAGAGAAATGACCATTCCATAGGATCTTTTGGGGCTCTCTGGACCAATGAACATCTAGACTCCTGTCATGTACTGAACCCTTGATTTGGCCACAGTTGAGTATCCTGAACATAGACTTACATCTGTAACTGAGGTAGTTCCAACAAATCAAATTTTCAAATGCCTTTGTTTATATATTGCTAAGGTTTATTCTCTAAGGTTCTTCCCTCTGCAAACTTGTATGCTCTTTCAGGAACTCACAAAGGTGTGGTTCCCTCTTCAGCTTCTTTCTCCAGACCATCAAGTGCACAAGAAGGGAATGATGAAGTGAACACATGAATGAATAAATACAGAGACCTCTGAGTTATTTTAGGACTTGTCTAGATTTAGGCATAATTTTTTTTAATGTAATACTATTTATTTAACTTTCAAAACATTTCAGCATTATGTACAAAAATAACAGTGTTGCAAATCGTGTTTTAAGTACAGAGGTTCTTAAACTTTATTGATACAGTGGATCGTGGCTTTGCTGACAATTAAGAGTTCTACAGTTTGTTTAAAACTACAGCACTTAACTATAATAAAAAAAAAAATCCTTCTCATGCTAACAACCCCTCACTAAGAATGGCAGCAGTATGCCAGGTTACTATGTATAAAATAACCTGAAACTAAATGGATATCACCACAGGAGTCTACAGGTCCAGCCTCCCAGTGTATGCCCTAAGCCACAGTCCCTCCATCGAGTACCCTCCCTGCAGCCTCTGGCAAGCAAGGAGCATGGAAAGTTTGACGAGGTTGTCTTTTCACAGGCTAGAGATGTGTATAGTTGGTAACGTGGGATTTCTAGCCAATAACCACATAGTTAACACCATCTTACAAATTCAAAAAAAAAAATGCCAGGGACATCTTTAAATGCCTTGTCACACCAGCAGCAAAGTGCACAGAATGAGGAGAACACAAGAGTGTCTTTTCATTTTTAAAATGTTTGGAAATATGTACAATTTTGATAGTTTCAGGGTGCTCTGGACACTCATAGCCACTTCACATAAACCACTGACAATTTCTAGAGCACTTTGAGAGAGGACAACATGATTGTGATCAAATTCTGCAGTTAAACCTAATGAGGGCAATAGACACGTCTCCAAAAAGCACTCCCCTATGCTAAGACATTCACAAGGAAAAATCCCAGGAGGAGAATGGAAGGGAAGGGATTGCATCGTGGTCATGCCCTCGGGGCAGGGGTAATTTATCACTTTCTGTCTCTCTGGTAGGCGCACGTGCCCTATAGCAAAACTCTCTTAAGAAAAAAAAGGTGGATTTTTCTCCCCTTCCTGAATCATTCTCTTTACCATCTCCATACTTTTGTTTCTTGTTACTTTTAGCTAGAATGTTCAACTTACTTATTTATCTTCCCTCATCCCACTCTTCAAACTCTTACTGTACTAAAATTGCAGTCTAGATGTTACCAACTCCTTCTTGAAGCTTTAAACAAGCCACTTAACAAAGGTGAAGTGAGCTTGTCCTCTTCCTCTTCAGGAAACCATGATCCTTGTCTTAGCTCTTTTGTAGCATTTACTATATTTTGCTTATAATTTTGTTTTTACTTTGTTGTTAACCTGTACATTTATCTTTCCTCTCCCACTCTACCTCCTGTCAACTAGAGTGCAACTTCCTTAAGAACTAGGGTCATGTCTGGAATCCTCAAAGTGTTTAGCATGGTGACTATGGGTTATATATAAGAAAGTTATTTGATGCTTTGTTTCCCAGATATACATCAACTTCACATGGTAAGCCTTGGTTCATAAATTTAAGTTGTTTTCTCTCACCTGTTTCCTAAATGTATTCTTCTCATTCTTGTTGCAAGTTGAAGATGATGACATAGAGCATGGGTTTGATGATACCATAGAAGATAGCAATGAAACTGTTGATATTGTGGAACTTCTATGAATGAGATTTCAGATGCATAGAGATTGCTGTGCCATAGATTATGGCCACCAGAATCAAACAGGAGCTACAGAGGGGAAAGGATTTGAGATGATGAGGTACATAGTGGAAAGCAAGGAGTCAATCAGGAGAGTGTCAGGCTTATGGTACTATTGCCCACCAGCAGTAGCTCATGGGACTGTTTTCTATAAAAGTCACAGTCCAGTTTTTACTGAAATGGTCAAAAACATTGGAGACACAATAGAGTGCTGACATGGTAGACATGAAGACTTCACTCAAGGTGTGTGCTACCTTCCAGCCACTAGTTCTACACAGACTCTCTACATGAGTGAGCAATGTGGAGTGTTACAGATGATGACAGTTAGATGTAAGCCACAGAAGTCAGGAGGAAGTACATCACGATGCCCAAGAAGGGGACATTTATTATCTGGGAAAAGTAGTAAACCAAGAAGTTAGTCAAGGTGGAAGTCAGACCATTGGCTACTATTACTGAAGTAGCAGATTCCAAGAAGAAATTGCTAAGGAAAATATATAGAAGAGTGTATAGTTGTGTTAAGTCAGATGATGATGATGGTGATGATGATGATGACAATCTGTTTATCAACCAGAGAGACAAGATAAGCAAGCAGGATGATTCTGTTTTGTGGTAACTGAACAGATTCAGTAACAGTCACAATTGTGTAATGCTTTATCCATTACCTTTTTCAGTTAGATTTCTAGAGAAATGACCATTCCATAGGATCTTTTGGGGCTCTCTGGACCAATGAACATCTAGACTCCTGTCATGTACTGAACCCTTGATTTGGCCACAGTTGAGTATCCTGAACATAGACTTACATCTGTAACTGAGGTAGTTCCAACAAATCAAATTTTCAAATGCCTTTGTTTATATATTGCTAAGGTTTATTCTCTAAGGTTCTTCCCTCTGCAAACTTGTATGCTCTTTCAGGAACTCACAAAGGTGTGGTTCCCTCTTCAGCTTCTTTCTCCAGACCATCAAGTGCACAAGAAGGGAATGATGAAGTGAACACATGAATGAATAAATACAGAGACCTCTGAGTTATTTTAGGACTTGTCTAGATTTAGGCATAATTTTTTTTAATGTAATACTATTTATTTAACTTTCAAAACATTTCAGCATTATGTATAAAAATAACAGTGTTGCAAATCGTGTTTTAAGTACAGAGGTTCTTAAACTTTATTGATACAGTGGATCGTGGCTTTGCTGACAATTAAGAGTTCTACAGTTTGTTTAAAACTACAGCACTTAACTATAATAAAAAAAAAAATCCTTCTCATGCTAACAACCCCTCACTAAGAATGGCAGCAGTATGCCAGGTTACTATGTATAAAATAACCTGAAACTAAATGGATATCACCACAGGAGTCTACAGGTCCAGCCTCCCAGTGTATGCCCTAAGCCACAGTCCCTCCATCGAGTACCCTCCCTGCAGCCTCTGGCAAGCAAGGAGCATGGAAAGTTTGACGAGGTTGTCTTTTCACAGGCTAGAGCTGTGTATAGTTGGTAACGTGGGATTTCTAGCCAATAACCACATAGTTAACACCATCTTACAAATTCAAAAAAAAAAATGCCAGGGACATCTTTAAATGCCTTGTCACACCAGCAGCAAAGTGCACAGAATGAGGAGAACACAAGAGTGTCTTTTCATTTTTAAAATGTTTGGAAATATGTACAATTTTGATAGTTTCAGGGTGCTCTGGACACTCATAGCCACTTCACATAAACCACTGACAATTTCTAGAGCACTTTGAGAGAGGACAACATGATTGTGATCAAATTCTGCAGTTAAACCTAATGAGGGCAATAGACACGTCTCCAAAAAGCACTCCCCTATGCTAAGACATTCACAAGGAGACCAAGCAACTGTTTTTTTATTCCTCCTCCTCCTCCTCCTCTTCCTTTTCCTCTTTATTGCCTTGTTTATCTTCCTTTTGCACCTTTTCTCAGGTAGTTTTAGCAAGACCCTTTGTACCATCAAACTTGCCTTTAGACTTATAGTTGGCAACATCCTTCTCATACTTCTCCAGCTTTGCAGCCTTGGCGATGTAAAGTTGCTTCTTGCTGTCACTTAAGTTGTTCCATATCTCACCCAGCTTCTTTGCCACATCTCCAATAGAGATGCCATGGTTGGTGGATTTTATCTTGGGGTAAAATTCTGAACAGAACAGGAAGAATCCAGATGTGGCCTTCTGGGAGTATGTAGGGTCCTTTTTCTTGCCTCCCTTAGCAGGGCCATAATCCTTCATGTCCTGATCATAGCGTACTTTATCGGCTTTTGCCATTTCATCCAATTTCCACTTCTCTTTCCCAGACATTGTCTTCCACCTCTAGGAGCACTTCATAGAAAATTCTGCAAAATTGACAGGAAACTCTGTGTTTTTCTTCTTATGTTCTTCTCTGCAGGTCTGCATAAAGAAGGCATAAACAGATATCTTGCCCTTTGGGGTCATCTTTAGCCATCATGACTGTATTGTTCACTAGTCTAGATATAATTTTTAAAAACAGTCCATTCTTATGCAACCTCCATATCTATTCCAAAGTCCACCAACTCATGGTTTTTTGTTTATTTCATTGGTAATTTCTACCTTCTATTTAGGAAACTAGAGATTTCCAAGGAGGACACCATAGAGGTAGGCAAAACGGAGCAAGAAAATCAAAAAGATCAGCTAACCAAACTGACCAAATTAATTGATTTGTTTCAAATAGTTGAGCTGATTGACTGGAAGTTATATTTGATTATATAGGGTCATAGGGTAATGGAAATATAACATTTTACCTTTATGCTATTCATTGTTGATGATTCATTGTTGAAGTGTAAGGCACTGCCAAGGAATAAAAGGTAAAGGCTTGAAACTGTCATACATACAACCCTAGCCTGGGTTTGTAGTCACCTAAGTAACTAGTAGATTCAAGTATTAAAATGCAATTGAAGCAGTTGTAGTGGTGAGGTATGGATAGAACTGAAGACCTTGGCTTTCCACTGGTCCTTGAGTGGTGTGGCTGACATAATAGCAATTGGATTGAATTCTATTTGAAGCCATAACGGCAGGTGAAAAACTGAATTTGTAAAACAAATACTCACCAAGGTTTTCTTTTATAATTTTTTAATCGCCAGAGGGTTTTTTTGCATTTGCTAGAGAGAGAGAGAGAGAGAGAGAGAGAGAGAGAGAGAGAGAGAGAGAGAGAGAAAGCACCCCTTCCCCCACCACGGGGAATGGTCATGTTGTGATTCCTTCTCCTCCATTGCCTGTCGTATCAGGATGTTGGGCACACACACACATACAAATGCTTGGTATGCTTTATTTTATTTTAATTTATTTTATACATTCAATCACTATACATCACTTAGCTTGTAAAGTGAATTTACTCAACATGAATACATGTCATACCAGTTCAGTTGAGGATACTATACACATTATCATCACCAGATAATAATACATTTCTGTGTCCCCAAAATATCTTGCCTCTCTATTTTTCTCCTTAATGTCATTCCTCACACTCTCCCCCTTGTTCCACTCTCTTCTCACACTGTCTGTAGTATCCATAACCATTTTCCATGCTTCTGTATCCTCTAATCTTTCCGTTTCTGCTGTAGAGTGCAGACAGTTGGTTGGTAAGATGTTAAGTGGAGACATACAATGTCTCTCTTTCATAGACTGGCTTGCTTTACTCATTAGTAAATCTTCCATATTTGTCCACTTTCTATCAAATGCCAGGACTTTGTTGTTTTTTATGGCTGAGTGGTAATCCATAGAATATATGTGCCACTCTTTTTCAACCCATTCATCTGTTCATGGACATTTAGGTTGGTTCCATGTCTTAGCAATTGTGAATAATGCCACAATAAACATAGATATATAAGCACTTCTCCAACTGAGTGTTCTCCTATCCTTTGGGTAGATACCCAGGAGTGGAATTGCTGGAGCTTATGGTAGTTCTAATTGTAGATCTTTGAGGAACCTTCATATCATTTTCCACAGTAGCTGGAGCAATTTACATTCCCATCAGTAGTGTAGGAGAGTTCCCCTTTCACCACAAGCCCACCAACACTTACCATATTTTGTTTCTTAATCTTTGCCATTCTGACTGGGGCTATGTGGTATCTCATTGTGGTTTTGATCTATGTCTCCCTTATGATGAAGGATGCTGAGCATTTTTTCAAATGCTTTTTGACTATTCGTATGTCATCCTTAGAGAATGCTTGTCCAACTCATTTTCCCATCTTTTAACTGGGGTGATTTGTTTTCCTTTTCCTTCTCTCCTCTTCTCTTCTCTCCTCTTCTCTTCTCTTCTCTTCTCTTCTCTTCTCTTCTCTTCTCTTCTCTTCTCTTCTCTTCTCTTCTCTTCTCTTCTCTTCTCTTCTCTTCTCTTCTCTTCTCTTCTCTTCTCTTCTCTTCTCTTCTCTTCTCTTCTCTTCTCTTCTCTTCTCTTCTCTTCTCTTCTCTTCTCTTCTCTTCTCTTCTCTTCTCTTCTCTTCTCTTCTCTTCTCTTCTCTTCTTTCTTTCTTTGTTTTTTTTTTTTGGAGGGGGGTAATCCACTTGAGTTCCCTGTGTATTCTGGTTATCAGTCCCTTATCAGAGGCACAGTTTGCAAAAATATTTTCCCCTTCTGAGGGTTGTAAATTCACATTAGTTGCTGTGATTTTTGCTGTGCAAAAAATTCTTAATCTGATGTAATCCCACTTGCCTATTTTTGGGATTATCGCTTGTGCTTTGGGGGTCTTATTTAGGAAATCTTTGCCTACCCCAATGTCTCCCAGAGTCTTTCTAGTGTTTTGCACCAGTAGTTTTATAGTTTGAGGTATTAGATTTAGATCTTTGATCTACTTTGAGTTGATTTTTGTTAATGGTGAGAAATAGGGGTCCAGGTTCATCTTTCTGCAGGTAGATACCCAGTTTTTCCAGCACCATTTGCTAAAGAGGTTTTCCTTTTCCCATTAGATTGACTGGTACCCTTTGTCAAAAGTCAGTTGGCTCTGTGTTTTCTGGTTTATTTCTGGGGTCTCTATTCTTTTCCATTGGTCCACCTGTCTGTTTCTTGTACCAATATCATGCTATTTTGATCACCACAGCTTTGTAATATACTTTGCGCCCTGTAATATATTTCAGCCTCCTACTCCACTTGTCTTGCACAGCATTGCTTTAGCAATATGGGTTTTTTTTTATCATTTCAAATTCTAGGATTGTCTTTTCTAAATCTGTGAAGAATGCCTTTGATAATTTAATTGGGATTGCCTTAAATATGTAGATTCATCAGGGTAGAATTGCCATTTTGGTTATGTTAGTTTTTCCAATCCAGGAACATGGGGATATCCTTCCACTTTTTGGTGTCCTTTTATATTTCTCTGTTTAGATTTTCATAGTTTTCCTTTGTGAAGGGCTTTGACATCCTTGGTTAGATTTATTCCTTGGTATTTTATACATTTTGTGGTCATATTAAATGGAATTAATTTCTTCAGTTCTACTTCAGTCTTCTTGCTGTTTGTATCTAGAAATGTTATAGATTTTTGTATGTTAATTTTGTATCCTGCCACTTTACTGTATTCATTTATAACTTCCAGGAGTATTTTTTTTTTCATGCTTACCTTTGAGTTTTCTATGTATACCATCTTGTCATCTGCAAATAGAGGTAATTTAATCTCTTCTTTTCGTATTTGAATGTCTTTTATTTTATTCTCTTTTCTGAGTGCATTGGCTAGGACTTCCAGCACTACATTGAATAGGAGCATAGAAAGTGGGTAGACTTGTCTTGTACCAGTTTTTTTAGTGGGAAAAGCTGTCCCGATTCAGTGTGATGTTAGCTATAGACTTTTTTTTTCATAAATTACTTTTATTGTGTTGAGAAATGACCCTTCTGGGAACCAGCAGTTAGCGTAATGGCTATGTTGCTGGACTCCCATGTAGTCGACTGTGGTTCGCATTCCGGACCCGGTGGCTTAAAACTCATGCTGGGTGCGTGTGCGTGCGTGCCCAAGATCCTTAGAGGAGAATGGAGGAGAAGGGATTGCGGCATGATTAGCCCTCCTGGGGGGTGATTTCTCACTTTCTGTCTCTCTATCTCTCTCTGTCTGTCTGGCGAGTGCACATGCCCTATAGTGAAAAATCTCTCAAAATCCCAAAAAAAAAAAAAAAAAAAAGAAATGACCCTTCTATGCTGATTTTGCTGAGAGTCTTAATCATGATGGAATGTTGTATTTTATTGAATGCTTTTTCTGCATTGATTGAAATGATAGTATGGTTTTTATCATTCTTTCTGTTAATATTGTGTTACATTTATGGTTTTGTGTATGTTGAATCATGTTTGCATCCCTGGAATAAAGCCTATCTGGTCGTGAGGAGTAATATTTTTTATATGTTGTTGGATACGATTTGCTAGTATCTTGTTGAGAAGTTTTGCATCTATATTTATCAGAGATACCAATCTGTAGTTTTCCTTTCTTATCATGTCCTTTTCTGTTTTGGGAATGAGGATGATGGCACCTTCATAAAATAAATTTTAGAGGGGTCCTTCCTTTTGAATAATTAAAAACAACATGAGTATAATGAGGCTTAACTCTTAAGAATTATGTAAAATTCATAAGTGAAGCCATCAGTACCAGGACTTTTCTTTGTTTGGAGGTTATTTATCACTGACTCTAATTATATTGCTTGCTATGGGTCTATTCATGCTTTCTGCATCCTCCTGATTCACTCTTGGTAGATTATGTGTGTCCAGGATTTGCCCATCTCATCTAGGTTTTCTTGTTTGCTGGCGTATAGTCTCTCATTGTATCCTCTAATGATGTTTTGTATTTCTTTTGTGTCTGTTGTAATTTTGCCTGTTTCAGTGCAGATTGGATTTATCCAGTTCCTTTCTCTATTCTTCTTAGTCTACCTAATGGTGTGTCAACTTGTTTATCTTTTTAAAGAACCAGCTTTTGACTTCATTTATTTTCTGTATAGTTCACTTGTTTTCTATTTCATTTATTTCTGCTCAAATATTTATTATTTCTTTTATTATGATATTTTTGGATTTTGTTTTAGTTTTTCCAGTTCTCTGAGGCACGATGTTAGGTTGTCCATTTGCCACCTTTCTATCTTTTTGTTATGTGCACTAATTGCTATGAACTTTCCTCTTATGGCTGCTTTTGCTGTGTCTCATTGATTATGAAGACTTGTGCACTTATTATCATGGGTTTCCATGAATCTTTTTATTTCAGTTTTAATTTCTTCAGTAGTTGTGAAGTCATTCAGGAGTAGGTTATTTAGTTTCCATCTGATTGTGTATTTTCATGTTTGTTTTTTCTGAAATTAATATCAAGTTTAATTTCATCATGGTTGGAGGATACTGAGTATAGTTTCTATGTCTTTGAATTTGTGAAGTTTTTTAAAATTTTCATTTATTTATTCATTTTTTTAAATTTTACAGAGAGAGACACACACAGAGAGATAAAGAGTTGAAGTGAGAAAGCAAGCCACCAGGTCCAAGGCTTGAACCATGGTCAGCCACGTGGGAGTGTCCAGCACCTTAACCACCATGCCACCTGCTGGTCCCTGAATTTGTAAAGTTTTTTGCATGCCCTATCATGTGGTCAATCTTCAAAAATATTCTATGGAGGGTAAGAAAAATGTGTATTTCTTGGTTTTTGGGTGGAAGATTCTATAGATGTCTGTCAAGTCCATTTGATTTATGGTATCATTTAGATCGTGTATCTCTTTGCATATCTTTTGTCTAGATGATCTGCCCAAAATCCTAAGAGGAGAATGGAGGAGGAGGAATGGCAGCATGGCCATCCCCCTGGGGGGTAATTTCTAGCTTTCTTTCTTCCTATCTCTCTGGAGAGCTCACATGCCCTATAGTAAATCTCTCTCAAAAAAAAAAAAAAAAAAAAAAAAAAAAAAAGGTAAAACAATACAAAAAAGCCTGGCATGATTTTTAAATTGCCAGGTCAGGTACTTGAGCTGACCAGTCGGCCTTGTGGTATCCAGTTGCCTAAACACTGCTTCACTGACTGGCCTCGAGTCTTTCTGATATTAAGTTTTATTTGGTGCATTTTCAAAGAATTTGATTTGTAAAAATAAAACAACCTGTGTACCACATTTCCAGGGAGAAGGACTTGCCTGTTGCGTGAAGAAAGAGAGAGTCAAGAGGGAATATTACCAATCACCATCATTCTTTCATTATTCTAAGACTTTGTAAAGACATTATTCTAAGCACTTTGTAAAGAACCCCAAGCCTAAAGTAAAACTTCAGGGCAGCCACAACTTCACTTAACAGATTGTGGGAGAACCAGAGGAAGGAAAGCAGATAAAATAAGTAGTTACCTCACTTGAAATTCACTAGTGTCAGTATTCTTGAAATAGCCCATAAATATTTCCAAAGGTAGAAGGAATATTTGTATATTAGTGCTGAAGGGTGTGTAGTGCCATTAGCATTTTATAACTATCTTGACATTAAAAGAAAATATTAGGGCCAGCAGGTGGCGTGGTTGGTAATGTGCTGGACTCCCACATGGCTGACCATGGTTTGAGTGTGGGACCTGGTGATTTGCTTTCTCACTCTCCCTTCCCCAGTCTCTCTGTCTCTCTCTGGTCACATTGACTATAATAATTAATTAATTAAATAATTCTAAAAGAAAATGTTACATGAAATTTTCCAGCAGAGCTGAGATGAGGCTGATCTCTTTAGTTGGTAGGTAAAAGATAGCACATCCTTACTTCTTTTTTTTTTTTTTT
>NW_006203911.1:1368836-1375348 GCF_000334495.1 Tupaia belangeri chinensis
GATTGCCATGCATATCAGTCAAGACAAAGACATTATTATCCACATCATCATCAAATAGCTTTTCATCTTTTTTTTCAGATTATTATTATTTATTCTCATTTTTTAAACATTCTATCACTATATATCATTTGGCTTGTCTAAAGAATTTACCTAATATGAAATATTTCTTTTTTTAATTTATTTTATTTTTTTGTATATACTTTCAATCATATTGTTTGGCTTACAATGGGACCATTTCCCACATCCTTACTTCTGAATATGGGTAGAATCTCTTCCCAACAGACAGTTTAAAAAGCTAAAAGTGTGGGAAGTGAGAAACTTTCTTCTGAGGGAAGAGAAAGTTACTGCATTAGAATCCTAGGCACTATTTTGAAGAAAGGAACTATTTCCCCATGTTTGCCACTGAAAAACTTTGCACTAATCTAACCTAGACTTGCAGAATTACAGTTCTATCTAAATGTAGAATATAGAGGAAAAGCTGCTTCTGCAAAGAGCCAATGAAAAACTACACCTTGGTTATGCTCGGGGACTCTAAACCATGCCTGCTACAGCCTCTAGTCTTTGAAGCTGATTAAATCAACTGCCTAGGGCTCACCTTGAGCTGTTGTCTGCCAGGTTCCTACATCTTTGATGGAGGTAAATGCTGCTGACTGGGTTTATCTCTGAAGAGCAAAGATTGTTGAGCAGCGACTAATATCTTCAAATACTCTGGAATCCTTGAGGCTAGGTTATCTAGAGGTCTGGCTTCCAAAGGAAAAATTTGAACATAATGGGTCCTCAGAGGAAATGTGTGGAATCACTCAGAGCAGTCCAAGTAAAGGTTAAAAACTCCTCCTTGTTTCTCTTTCTCTGCTACTTATTCCCCTACAGCCCATAGTTTCCGAACTCATAGATACCCAGTTTACCTACTTTTCATAATGCAGAGCTCATTAACATATAGACATGGTACATGTCAGAAAAGTTTTAGCTATTTCTGGTAAACCTCTAGAGCCACACAGAAGAAACACAAACTTTCTTTGAAATGACAACTTTTCAAATATGCTGGATAGCTCTTACTGTTCCTCATCACTTAATACCCCCAACTGGTCTACTAAATTGCTACCCTTCTTTCTTTTTATTATTATTATTTTATACATTTAATCACTATACATCATCTAGCTTATAGAGAGAATTTACCCAATATGAAATACACCTCAGACCAGTCCAGTTGAGAAAACTGTACACATTTTTATCAACAGGTAATAAAGCATTTCTGTGTCCCACGAATGTTCTACTTCTCTATTTTTCTCTCTAATTTCCTTCCCTATACTCTTTTCCTTTCCTACCCTCCTTCCACACTGTCTCCAGTGTTCTACTTCTCTATTTTTCTCTCTAATTTCCTTCCCTATACTCTTTTCCTTTCCTACCCTCCTTCCACACTGTCTCCAGTGTCCATAACTATTTTCAATGCTTTTATGACCTCTGATCTTTCCATCTCTACCACAGAGTGTGGACAGTTGGTATATGTTAAGTGGAGACATACAATGTCTCTCCTTCATAGCATGGCTTGCTTCACTCAGCAGTAAGTCTTCCATATTCATCCACTTTCTATAAAATGCCAGGGTCTTGTTTTTCTATGAATAGCATTCCAAGGAATATAAGGGCTACACTTTTTCAATCCATTTATCTGTTCATGGACATTTGGGTTGATTCCATGTCTTAGCAATTCTGAATAATGCCACAATAAACAGATGTGAAAACACTTTTCTGATTGAGCATTCTGTCCTTTGGGTAGATACTCAGGTGTGAAATTGGTGGATTATGTGGTAGTTCTATTCATAGATCTTTGAGGAACCTCCATATTGTTTTCCCAGTGGCTGACCAATTTGCTTTCCCACCAATAGTGTAGGTAAGTTTCCATTTCACCACAACCCCACCAACACTTACCATTTTTTGTGTTCTTAATCTTTGCCATTCTGAGTGAGGTTGGGGTGGTTTCGATCTGCATCTCCCTTATGATGAGAGATGTTGAACATTTTTTCACATGTTTTTGACTATTCATATGTCTTCCTTAGAGAATTGTTTGTTCAAGTCTTTTTCTAATCCTCCCCCGCCTTTTTTTTTTTGGTAAGCTGCTTGAGTTTCCTGTGTATCCTGGTTGTCAGTCCCTTATCTGAGGCATAGTTTACAAAAAATATTCTCCCATTCTAAGGTGAGAGATAGAGTTCCAGGTTCATCTTTCTTCAGGTGGATACTCAGTTTTTCCAGCACCATTTGCTAAAGAGATTTTCATTTTCTCACTGGATTGATTGGCACCCTTTGTCAAAACTCAGTTGTCTCTATATTTTTGATTTTATTTCTGGGGTCTCTATTCTGTTCCATTGGTCCACCTATCTGTTTTTGTGCCAATATCATGCTGTTTGATTATCACAGTTTTGTGATATATTTTGGGGTTGGGAGTGAGATGCCTCCTACTCCACTCTTCTTGCACAAGATTGTTTTGGCAATACGGGGGGAGTCTTTTATGATTCCAGGCAAATTCCATAATCATCTTATCTAAATATGTGGGGAACGTCTCTGGTAATTGTATTGTGATTGTATTAAATATGTAGATTAATTTGAGTAGAATTGCCATTTTGATTACATTAGTTCTTTCAGTCCAGGAACATGGGATGTATTTCCACTTTTTGGTCATTTTCCATTTATTTTTTAAGATTTTCATAGTCTGTCTTAGAAAGGTCTTTTACTTCCTTGGTTAGGTTTATCCCTAGGTATCTTATACATTTTGTGTCTATGGTAAAAAGGATTTTTTTTTCTTGAGTTCTACCTCAGTTAGCTTGTTATTCATATATAAAAATACTATAGATTTTTGTATGCTGATTTTGTATCATGCCACTTTACTATATTCCTTTATTACTTTGAGAAGTTTTTTTCATGGACACCTTTGGGTCTTCTAAGTATATCATTATATCATCTGCAAATAAAAATATATTCAATTCTTCTTTGCCAATTTGAATGCCTTTTATTTTGTTTTCTCTTCTGATTGTATTTGTTAAGACTTCCAGCACTGTATTGAAAAGGAGTATAGAAAGTGGGCAAACTTGTCTAGGAACAGTTTTCAGTGGAAAAACTTTCAGCTTTTCCCCATTCAGTATAATGTTAGCTATAGGTTTTTCATATATGGCTTTTATTGTGTTGAGAAATGACCCTTCTATGATGATTTTGTTAAGAGTCTTAATCATGAAGGGATTTTGTATTTTACTAAATGCTTTTTCTGCATTGATTGAAATGATCATATGATTATCATTCTTTCTGTTTATATGATGTATTATGTTTAAGGTTTTGTGTATATTGAACCACCCTTGCCTCCTTGGAATAAAGCCTATCTAATCATGATGAATAATCTTTTTTATTGTTGGATACAATTTGCTAGTATCTTTCTGAGAATTTTCACATCTATATTCATAAGAGATATTGGTCTTTAGTTTTCCTTTTTCTTTGTCATGTATTTACCTGTTTTGGAAATGAGAATGATGGAGGCTTCACAAAATAAGTTTGGGAGGATATGTTCCTTTGGATCTTTAGAAATAGTTTGAGTAGAATGGGAGTTACTCTTCTTTTAAAGTTTTTTTTTTTTTCAGAAATCAGAAATGAAGCCATCAGGACCTGGGGTTTTCTTTGTCGGGAGGTTATTTATTACTGATTCAATCTCATGGCTTGTTATGGGTCTATTCAGGCTTTCTATGTCCTCCTGATTCAATCTTTCTCTACTCTTCTTTCTAATCTATTCTGAAAAATGTAATGTCTATATAAGGTTCCCTTTTATCCCATCATTTTGCTGTTCAAGAGCTTAAAATGCACTCCCACCTTTTTCTTTTGTTACCCTTTTTCAAAGATCAGATCTACTGAGGAATTATATACAATAAAACTGAACTTTTTAAAGTCATACAAGTCTGAGTTTCAACAAACATATGGAGTCGTTTAATCATCATCACATCAATATAGGAATATTTTCATTATCTGGATAGTCTCCACCTGCTCCTTTTTCAGTCAGTACCCTTCATCCATCTCTACCTGCTGCAACTACTAATCTGATTTTTTTCCTCTTTTTCAGAAAGTTATATAACTGGAATCATAGAGCATATAGCCTTTTGTGTCTGTCCTTTTTCATATAGCATGATGTATCTGAGATTTATCCAACTCGTGACATATATCAGTAATATGTTTCCTCTGTTGATACTATTGCTCTACTGTGTAAATGAATTTGGGTTTATCCTTTTTTGTTAGCTATTAAAATTTTTTTTTCCAGAGGGCATCTGTGCTGGCTAGAGAGAAACAGAGATAGAGGGAGAGGGAGAAAGCATCCTGCAATCATGACCTCAGTGGTCATGCTGTAATCCCTTTTCTGTCCTTTCTCTATCTTTCCAGGATTTGGGGTGCACACACACACACACATACACACACATGTGCCTGGCATTTTTCTCAAGCCACTGGGTCTGGAAGACAAACCACAGGTTCAGCCGTGTGTTATCCATCTGCCTTGAGCTTCAGGCCACAGATTTGGCCCTTTTGTTTGCTATTTTAAAAAGTGGTTTTATGTATTTCTTCTGTGAGCAAGAGAGACAGAGGGAGAAAGACAGCACGCCCAACAGCGTCTTGATGCCATGATCCTTCCTCAGCCTCAGCCAGTTTTAGATCATGGGTATGCATTTGCCTAGCATACTCAGGGAGGTCCCTGGATGTGAACCCAGAAAATTACCATGAAGGCAAGCCTTGGAGTACATCGTGTTTTACTGCTGCACCATTTTCTGGCCTCCTTTGTTAGCTATTTTGAGTAAATCCGCTGTAAATATTTTTATGTAGGTCTTTGCAGACATATGTCTCTATTTCTCTTGAGGGAGATGTCTAGGTCATAAGTTATATGTTTATATTTATAAGAAGCTGACAACTGTTTCCAAAGAGGCTATACTATTTTTCTTTTCCAACAACAATGTTTATAAGTTCCAGTAGCTCTGCATCCTCATCAGTTAGCGTCAAGATATTTTTGTTCTGTGTTGTTTTTGCCATTCTAGGAAATATGTATTGCTATATTATTGCAGTTTTAATATGAATTTCTCTAAAGAAAAATTACATTGGGCATGTTTTTTGAAGTGTCTGTTTAAAACTTCTCAATTTTTCATTGAGTTGTTTTAGTTTTATTGAGTTGTGAGAGTTATTTATATATTTCAGATACAAGTCCTTTATCAGGCATCTGTTCTGAAAATATTTTCTCTCTGTCTGTGGCTTGCCTGTTTATTTAACAGTGTCATTAGGCAACAGAAGTTTTAAATTATGATAAAATCAAATGTATCAAATTTTTCTTTTGCTGTCTCTGCTTCTCATGGCATTTCTAAGAAATATTTGTCTAATTCAGGCCACACTGAATTTCTCCAGAAGTTTTATGGGTTTTGGTTTTACATTTAGAAATGTGATGTATTTGGAGTTAATTTTTAATATGGTGCACACTATGACCTAAGGTTCATTTTTATGCACATAGTGGCCTAATTATTTCAGTATTATTAGTTGAAAATACTATTCTTTCTCCATTAAATACCATACCAATTTGTTCTTTTTTAATTTTATTTTTCTTATTTTTTCCATTCCGTCATTGTATATCTTTACAGCATAGAACATGAATTTTCCCATCATGAAGACACTGTATCTTAGTCCAGTCAAAGATATTAGCCTACACATTATTATCAACAGATAACTTTACATTTTCTCTGTCCATTGAGAGTTTTTCTTCCCCCCCCCTTGATTCCCTACTTTACCGATTTGTAGAAAATCATGTGTATTTTCAGGTTCTTTCTAGACTCTCCATTTTATTCCATTGTTTTATTTACCTATTTTGCCAATAGCACGCTTTCTTGATTATTGTAACTTTATAGTAAGTCTTGGAAGCAGGTAGTGTGAGTTTACCAATGTTGTTACTTTTCAAAATTATTTTGGCTATTGCAGACAATATGCCCAATATCGAGGGCCTTTAAAAATTGAAATCCATTATATAAGAGAAAAGATAAACTATTCTCATTACTTCTTCATTTGCTAACACAGTTTGGTCTGTTCTTAAACTTGGAAAGATTGAATGGCACCTCTTGATGGATTATCTCATCTTTAATGTTTGTTCCATCCATTAAGGCTTCTGTATTAATTTTATATTACTGCTGTAACAAATTACCATAAACTTAGGAGCTTAAAGCATCCTAAACTTTATCTTTAAACTCTGTAGGTTGGGGGTCAGCAGGTGGCTTGGTGGGCAAGGTGTTGGACTCCCACATAGCCAACCATGGTTTGAGTCCTGGACCTGGTGGCTTACTTTCTCACATTCCTTCTCTCTTTCTGTTTCGCACTCTGGTGAGCACATGTGCCCTATAGAAAATTTTAAATATATATATAATAATAAATGCAATTAAATAAATAATTATTTTATTAAAAAATCTCTGTTGGTCAGAAGTCTGCTTCAGATCTCTGGCTAAAATCAAGGTGTTGGTAAG
>NW_006203911.1:1375415-1381496 GCF_000334495.1 Tupaia belangeri chinensis
GTTGGACTCCCACATAGCCAACCATGGTTTGAGTCCTGGACCTGGTGGCTTACTTTCTCACATTCCTTCTCTCTTTCTGTTTCGCACTCTGGTGAGCACATGTGCCCTATAGAAAATTTTAAATATATATATAATAATAAATGCAATTAAATAAATAATTATTTTATTAAAAAATCTCTGTTGGTCAGAAGTCTGATTCAGATCTCTGGCTAAAATCAAGGTGTTGGTAAGACTTTGTTCCTTTCTGAAAGCAGCAAAAGAATATCTGTTGTCTTGCCTTTTCCATCTTCTACTTGGTGTAATGTGGTCATGTGGTCATGACCCCTTTCTATTTCCAAAGCTAATAATGAGTGGTAATGTCTTTGTCATGTCACATAACTTAGACAACTGACTCTGCTTCTGTCTCTCTCTTCTACTTTTAAGAGTTCTATATTTTCATTTGGGCCCACTGGATAATCCAGAATAATCTCATTTTTTAAGAGTTTTTGCTATAGGGTGCATGTACTCGTCAGAGAGAGAGGAAGGGAGTGAGAAATCATCTCCCCAGGGGGTATGGCCATGCCACAGTTCATTCTCCTCTCAGGATTTTTGAGCATGCATGCTTATGTGGCCCATGTGATTTTCAAGCCACTGGGTCCAGGATTCGAACCATGGTCAGTCATGTGGGAATCCTGTACCCTAATCACCATGCCACCTGCTGGCTCCTTATCTCCTTATTTTTTTTAAAATAGTTGCTGTTTTCTTTTTAGATTATTTATATTTATTATCATTATTTTTCAATTTTGACCAGAGAGAAACAGAGACAGAGAAAGAGGGCGCAAGCCGCCAAGTCTAGGACTTGAATTGCGGTCAGCCATGTGCGGGGTCCAGCACCCTTAACCACCACACCACCTGCTGGTCCCAATCTGCCTATTTTAATGTAACTCAAATAAGGAATTAGAAGTCTATCTGCGGCCTAGTCACTGTGTTATGCACTGCTATGACATCATGCTCTATAAGCTGGGACCATATGGGAGTCCCAATGAGGTGTGGTCATGCCACAATGCCTGCTCCACTTCTCCAGCCTGTTTAGATTTTGGGCATGTATGCACATGTACCTTATATGTTTTTCAAGCTGCCAGGGCTGGGATTCAAACCATGGTTTGGCATATGGGATCCAGCTCTCTTGACCACGAGGTTATGGGGCCAGCCCATTTTTTAGAATTTTGATTTCTAGTTTAATTCTGTTGTGGTCATAAAATACTCCCTATGACTTCAATTATTTTAAATTTATTGTGTTTTCTTCAACTACATACCAGAGACAGTGTGGGAGAAGGGGGTGAGTTGGCAGAGAGTAAGAGGTAGGCAATCAAGGGAGGGGGAGCAAAATATTATAAGAAACAAGAAATAGAAAATTATTTGGTGATGATAACATGTATGGTAATATCTTTGATTGAGCCAATATACAGTTTATACTGGATGGAAAATCTCATTTTGTACACTGTATTGATGTACACTGAATGACTGTACAAAAGAAAGAAAAAAAGAAAGAAAGAAAGAAAAAAGCTTTTCCATTCTCTGTCAGTAATATTACTTTTTCTGAAATGTTCTTGGTATGATATTAATTAATATAACTATTCCAACTTTTATATTGGTTAAGATTTACATGGGCTATCATATAAGACAGGAGTCCCCAGCCTCTATTAGGAACAGGGTTGTACAGTAAGAAGTGACTGGCAGGGAAGTGAACAAGCTTCATCTGTGTTTATACCACTCCCCATCAATTGCATTACTGCCTGAACTGTGTCTGCAGTCAGATCCGCAGCAGCATTACACTTCTCATAGGAGCACAAGCCCTATTGTGAACTGTGCATGTGAGACCTAGGTTGAGTAATCCTTATGAGAATCTAATGCCTGATGATCTGAGGTGGATCTGAGACAGTGATACCAATATTGGGGAACGGCTTCAAGTACTGCACTGTGGTGAGTTTTGTAATTATTTCATTATATATTACAATGTAATAATAATAGAAATAAAGTGCACAATAAGTGTAATGGGCCTGATTTATCCCCAAACCATCCTCACCCTAACCCCTTTTGTGGAGAAATTGTCTTCTATAAAACCAGTCCCTGGTGTCAAAAAGATTGGGGACTACAGTTAGAAGATTGTCTTCAAAAAGTTCATGGAAAATGTATTTCAAAAGTTTTCACCAAAATAAACTAATATTTTAAGTCCATTTTTATACAAATTTTTGAAGTCTCTTGTATTATGCAGCTTCACATATAGTAACATCAATATGTTTCCAATTCCTCCCTCATATCTATTGTACCATTCTTACTATACATTTTATTTATACATATGTTATAAACCCCACCATACATTGCTACTATTTTTCTTCAAACTGTCTATTTTGAATAAACTAATATTTTAAGTCCATTTTTATACAAATTTTTGAAGTCTCTTGTATTATGCAGCTTCACATATAGTAACATCAATATGTTTCCAATTCCTCCCTCATATCTATTGTACCATTCTTACTATACATTTTATTTATACATATGTTATAAACCCCACCATACATTGCTACTATTTTTCTTCAAACTGTCTATTTTGTCTTATGGAAATTAAAATATTCAAAACATGTATTTTTTAAAAAAGAATTATTTGTTTAACTTTATTTATTATTATTTTTTAAATGTGTTATAGAGTACATGAGAGAGAGAGAGAGAGAAAGTAAGAAAGCAAGACACCAGTTTCAGGACTTGAACCATGGTCAACCATGTGGGAGTCTAGTGCCTTAACCAGCAGACCACCTGCTGGTCCCCAAAGGATATCTTTTGTCTACTTTTTATTTTTAGCATTCCTGGCATTCTTTATTTTTTCTTTCTATAGATCAAAGTTTCCATCTGATATTATGTTCTTCTGCTTGAATAACTAACATTTTTTTTTGTAGCACAGATTTATTGTAAGTTAATTATCTCAGGTTTAGTTTGTCTGAGAAAGTCTTCTTTTTCCCTTTCTTTTTAAAAATATTTTTAATAGGTGAAAATTTCTGTTTCTTGACTTAGCTAGGTACAACATTTAGTTTTGTTCAGTATCAAACATAAGCACTTAACTTGAACAAAAAAGAGATCTAAAGCTGCATGATATTTCATTAAGTGTTTTTGTCAAACTTGTATGTTAATCATTCATCTTTTGGAGCGTGTCTTCTACCCATCTGAAACCCTGGTAGATCTAATTCACTACAAAATTGAAAATTTTTCCAGTATATGAATAAATTTTAAATTTTATACAACTGGCACCCCACTACTGCCAAGGTTGAATCCCCATGAACCATACTGGTCTTTCCTCAATGATAACTAGCTTATCCTTTGAAGAATATTAAGGATAGCTTTGTACTGTTCCTTTGAGGTTTCAGGAAGACTCTCATTTGAAATACAGAGAGGCATTGGCATCACTGGAATTGTTTCCTGATCTTTTCTGCATTAGCCCACAAACCAAGCTACTGCTCTCATTTTGTGCTAGGACAAAAACTCATACTAAAGCTAAGCACTGATTATAGAATCATGATTTTTCCTGTAGGGAAGAGGAAACAATGAAGGCATTAGGAAATGAGGAAAAGGGAAAAGCATAAGGTTTTCACAGTAGCAAAGAAGTCTTGATTAGTGATCTTGGGCAAAGCTGTTCATGTCTAGGATAACCTCTGCTTTGCAGAATTTTCCCTGGTCAGCTTTACCTTATAATCTTCAACTGGTCCCTAGAGACTGAAGTAGCCCTTCTCAGTTGTGAACCAAGAGTTCAAGGCCTTGAAGCTAACAACAAAGATGATACTTCTTTAAATCAGGCCATTTTATAGAGAGTTATGGTCCTTAATCATCATCACACCCTGAACAAAGACCATGAGCAACTAGACTCAAATTCTGTAGAGTTGCCTGTATTATCTGAATCTTGACTTGTTCAATTTGGTTCTATTTGTTTCATAGGAACTCTTGTTAAGGAGTACAGTTGGAGGTTTGGATGTTATCCACTTGATAGTCATCATATTAGTCCCCAGGGTGCTCTGTATTTTCTTAGGTCTTAAATATTTTGTATGTAGCTGTATGTACAATGCTGAATGGTCTTGCTTCAAGCAGATCAGTAATAATGCAGAGGAAAAAAAAAAGCTAAACAAAACTGTTCAACTTACTTACATGACAGAGTAACTTGTGAATTCTACACTTGAGACCAGAGGAAACTTGTGAATTCTATGCTGATTGTAAATTTTACACTGAGAGCAAGAAAAAGTCATTTATGATGGTGGTAGAGAGTGGTGCCAATGCCTTAAGTTTGGGTCAGTCTCTCAAAATGGAGAGGCAGACCAAAAGGGGGATTATTGTTAAACTAAATTATATTGGCCTGAGGCAGCTTCTGTACTCAGATACCTGAGTTCCTGTTAAGAAACCACAATCTTACTTGGAAGTCTGCTTCCTTAGCAAGTTGCTAAGTTACAGACAATCATAGCAGTTACACTTTAGTTAATCACAGACAACCCACCTTTTAAACTGTGTTAATGCAGGCAAATATCAAGTTGTAACCAATTGAGTTATTTTTCTATCTCATTCTCTTACTTTTTTTTTTTTAATTTGGAGAGATTTTCACTATAGGGCGCATGCGCTCGCCAGACAGACAGAGAGACAGAGAGACAGAAAGTAAGAAATCACCCCCCAGGGGGGATGGTCACGCCGCAATCCCTTCTCCTCCATTCTCCTCTCAGGATCTTGGGCACGCATGCACACATGCCCTGTGTGAGTTTTAAGCCACCGGGTCCGGGACTCGAACCGCGGTTGACTACGTGGGAGTCCAGCGACAGAGCCATTACGCTAACTGCTGGTTCCCTCATCCCCTTACTTCTGTTTTTTGTATGTCACTTTCCCTGTTTTGCACATAAATGTCATTTCACTGTGAGGCTATCCAGAGTTCTTTGGAAGCCATTCTGGGGGCTACCCGATTCAAATTGTTTTTTCTCCATTAAACTGCTAAATTTAAAAAAATGGTGTAGATTTCTGAGTTGACGAATCTTTCTTTCAATACTTTAAAGATGCTACCTAATTGTCTTTAGATCATATAGTTTCTGATGAGAAATGGACTTTAATTATTATTTTTCATCTTATGCATTGTCTTTTTTCCATTAACATGTTTGCTTTATAGCTTTTCTTCATCATTATGTGTATACATATGGGAATATGCATGTATTTATGAGCACTTCATTCTTTGAGTTTGAGCTTCTTGAATCTGCATACTAATACTTTTTGGAAAATTCTCAATTATTATGCTATCAAATAATTCTTTTGTCTCATTGTTTTCTGCTTTCTTTTTCTGAGACTCGAACTACTTATATTTGGAAACTATATATTGCCTCACAGTTTTTGGATACTTTGTTCTTTTCTCCCACTTTTCTTATTTTTGCGTTATTATTTGCGTAATTTATAATGACCTATCCTCAAGAACCCTGATTCTTTCTTTGCCTGTATCTGTGTGTTAATGGGCTCATCAAAGGTATTCTTTATCTGTGTGATTTTATTATAGCATTACTATGTTATTTACTTTTTAATATCTACTATATCCATTTCACTCTTTCATATTGTTTTGATTGCTATACTGAAATTCCCTCATATATTTGTGCTAGTATTTACTTTTCCCCCCACTAGATCATTTATTCTATTAATTATAGTTATTTTAAAGTCTTTAATCACTCCAATATCTGCATCATCTTAGCCAGATTTGATTGATTGCTTTATTTCTTGTCAAAGGGTTATTTTTCTTTGCTTTTGTATTCATCTCTTAATTTTTAAATGTAATGTCAGGCAATGTAGAGAATAAGGAAAGTAGTAGCTATGGCCCTGCCTCTTCTATAAGGCTATCTAATTGAGAAATTGAAGTGGATACACTAAGGACTTGAGCAGGCTTTGTGATTTGCGAAATCATTACCATCCATGCACCACAGGTTTTGAATTACTGTAGGTGGTAGGCTGCTGTTACCATATGCTTAGAGTGGGAATTGTGTTTCTGTTTTTCCCTCATGTTTCAGCTGCCCTTGCATGCCTGGGCCACAGAGGGGAGTC
>NW_006203911.1:1381514-1383540 GCF_000334495.1 Tupaia belangeri chinensis
TTCTTTAGTAGTACAATGTTGTTGCTTGCTATTTGAAGTTAGGCTTTTCACAGAGAGATAGCATGCTTTCTGTTGTCATTGTCCAGCCTTAATATCAGGTAGGACTTCTGGGCTTCAGTATTTCTAGTATTCCTGGCTGTCTTTCCAGTGGCAATAAAACTTTGCCTTTCTTTTGTGGTTGATTCTGAGCAGGAGCCTCTTGTTCCTTCCCCAGCAGTAGCAGACTTATGTTTGATGTGTTTATAGATCTTGGACCCAAGAAAGTTCCTTGCTTCTACTCTGGAAGTAGACAGTTTTGCTTATATTCTTCCCCGAGGAACAATGGATTTTCTTGAGTCCTGAGTAAAGAGAGTTTCCTATCCTTCTTTCAGATGCAGACAAATTTTGGCTTTACTACTCCCCAGTAGTAGATTTTTGCTTGTGTCACAAAATGATGATTTTTTTTGGCCTACTGTTAGTATCTTAAAGGTTTTGCTTCATAGGAGAGAATAGCCCAAGGAAGCTGACAAGGAAGACCTTCCCCTCATTTTTTTTTTCATGAACACCCAGCCAACTTTAATTTCTTTCTTGGCAATTTCTCTTATAACTTATTTTTAATCTATTATTGTCTCTAACTTATAAGTGGACAAAGTATGCCATTTTGTGCTTTATAACATTGTGCTATATTGGTATCTAATAGTGTCACAGGACCGAGCCAGGTATATACGGTAGGTGCTCAATGTCCTAGCAATAGCATTTAGTTAGAAAAAAATGTATTAAGTTCATTTTGTATCACATTAACTGCAATAACAAAACAAACACAGCTTTTTCAGTTCCTCTTGATTAGCGTTTGTATGGCACTAACCCATTAGCAGACTAGTTTGAAAAATTAACTCTGAAAGGCAGTGTAATGTTTCATAATGTTTCACAAAGAGTTTAAAATGAAAAGCTCATGACTCTGGATTGCATATTGGCTCCACCATTTATTGGATGTGTGATTTTTGACAAGTTATTAGCTTATCCTGAGATCAGATAATACTGTCTACTTGGGCATAAAGAAGAATATCAAGGGTGAAGACACATAAAACAGGTTAATGTTTGCTGGGGGAAGTGAGGGCAAAATCCTGGAGTGATGTTTGGAAAAGGTGAAGCCAAAATAGAGCTTTAATTTCTGAAGTCCTCGAACTTTAGCTTTCAAGGAGTTGGCATGGAGTAGAACAGCAGGGAACACAGTGGTATCATTTTAAAAATATTTGAACAGAGTCATAAAAACCTAGGTTCAAAACCTACCTCTGACACCAAGTAGTTTTGTCACTTACAAGGATGTCATCTTTCAGAACTCTAGTTTCTTCATCAGTAAAATGAAGATAGTCACTAAATATACTTAGGTAATACCAGAAATCGGTCTCAAGGACTAAATGAAATAATTCTGACACATTATAAACTGTAAAGTGCTCCACAAACATGTGTGGTGTTTGTAATTAGAATGATTCATGGAGTAAAGCAAGCAAGTTCCCTGCACCTTCAACCCAGTTCTTGGTAGAGTCAATGTAAGTCGAGTTGTTACCAGTTAATTCCCACCCAGAGTGGGACTTGAGACAATCATCAAAAATATGATTTAGAATCTGTTTTTGGATCTTTCCTTCATCTTTTATTCATATTTAGAGGTACCCATAGAAGTTGAATGTGAAGTTGGCTGCTACGGTGTGAATGTTTGTGTCCCTCCAAAACTATTATGTTAATATCTGTGTCTCTGTCTCTCTGTCTTCCTGGTGAGTACACATGTCCTATAGCAAAAACCAACCCCCCCCCCAAAAAAAAATCTCACTCGTTCTAGAACACTGGCATCCAAACTCAGAAAAAGGGCACCTAAAGATAATAAGAGAAGTTATTGATTTTTTCCCTTTAATTTCCATACAGTAACAATCTCTTATCTAGCTTTCTTCCCTTATATCGCTAGTGTCAGCTTTTCAAGAACATCTTTAGTCACTCCCAAAATATACCCAAGCTGTCATTGGAATGTCACAGAGAGCACAATGACATGGAA
>NW_006203911.1:1384080-1404534 GCF_000334495.1 Tupaia belangeri chinensis
GTTTCCTTTTTGGTACCAGACCTTAAGTCTTTTAGAAGATAATGTGAGAAACCACTATTTATTAGAGGCCTATTTTGGCTAATTTCTCCAAATTCTGATAGTACCCACTGCTTATTAGAGGTCTATTGTGGCTAATTTCTGCAAATTCTGATAGTATTGATATTTGTTTGTATTGTCTCCCACACTTCTTTCATTTGTGTTAATTATAAAGATTTTGAAAGCTAGAATAACCTACAGATGATTTAAAAATATGTGATATTCTAAGTCTCAAATCTTCTGGCTACCAAATAAAAAACCCATGGCATAAAACAGGGCAGTATTTGTATTCTTAATGAAAAATAAAATGCTTTATGTATACTTTATAAATATAGATACACAGAAACACTTTCCCTTGGGTTGCACATCAACATATAGCATTGTACATTACAATGAAAAAGAGTAGTAACTTTAGGGTATTTTATATATATATAAATACATACATACCTTTGTAACCTTTTTACTGTAAATAAATTTTAAAAAACTGCTTTAAAAAGAACTTAATCCCCAGTGTGATAATATTAAAAGATGGGACCCTTGGGAGGTGAGTAGGTCATGAGAGCTCTACCTTCACAAATGGGATTAGTGTCCTTTTAAGAGTCCTGAGGGAGCTCATGTGCCCTTTCCACCATGTGAGGACACTGAATATTGCTGGAGTCTTGTTTGGACTTAACCTCTAGAACTGTAAGCAGTAAATTCTGTTGTTTATATGTTGCCAAGTCTAGGATATGTTTAATATCTTAGCAGTTTGAATGCTAAGACGTCACCTCAATAGGGGCGGGACTGGAAAAATGATTTGGAAAATACATATTCAGAAGTGAAACCTAATTCAGAAAAAATTGAGTCTAGCCAAGATTTCCTCTAGAGAATGGGTTGAGGTATAGGGAGGATGTTTTGCCAATTGAAAATGTAACAAAGGAGAAAAATCTGGTTTATGGAGGTATTTTTCTAATTCAACCTTTGAGCTTTACTGTATTCCAGAGAATGGTGTCTTTTAAGTATAACTCTAGTAATCGTAGAACTTCAGCTTCCAAGGATAGGCAGTAATTAGGAGTTATCACAACTTTATTATTATTATTTTTTTTGGAGAGGTTTTTTTGCTATAGGATGCGTGCACTCACCAGAAAGACAGAGAGAGACAGAACAGAAAGCGAGAAATCACCCCCCCGGGGGGTGGCCACACCAAAATCCCTTCTCCTCCATTCTCCTCTAGGGATCTTGGGCACGCACACACACATGCGCCCGGCGTGAGTTTTAAGCCACCAGGTCCAGGACTTGAACCGTGGTCGACTACGTGGGAGTCCAGCGACATAGCCATTACGCCAACTGCTGGTCCCATGCAACTTTTTTTTTTAATTGAGCAATTTAGGGGAAACATTATGTGCTGGGGTTGGTAGAGAAAAGGTTTGGAGTAGTAGCACTTTGGGAGCTTTCAGTTTGCCCAGTTAGCTCAGGACCTATGACTTTTTTGTGTCTAAAATTTTATTTGTATAGAGTATGTGATCATTTTTGTTTTATCTGTAGATTTATGATTTGTGTCTGTGTAATAGTTTATTTCTGCCTGGTTGTTTTTGTTACTTTTTGCATGTGTTTGAATCTGAGTGCATATCCTGTCAACATTTGAGTTTGTGTATGTGTAAAGATACTTAAGGTTCTAGAATCCCTTTAAGACATTTGTAGTCTATGGACTCTTTTATTGTAGGATAAGCTTGTGAACAAAAGATGTGCTTGTTCACTCTGTGCAGGTTTATAGGCTAAATTGGAACTTGCTCTGACACATTGAGGTTATCACCTTGATCAATGCCTCCTCTCTGTTCCCATGCCTACAACCCACATGGCCTTCTGGTTGTTGTGATCTCCACTCAGGCCATTTGTCTACAGGATAAAATTCTGGTGAGGGATGATTGGGACCATTCTACACTTTCGCTTTGAGTGAGTGGCAGACGAGGTGTCAACAGAGCAGGGGGCTATCCTATCCTTCCTTAGTCCCCTTCTGGTATTGAAGAATTACAGTTTGGACCTCAGTTCTTTAATGTTTGCCTGCCTGGAGGTCTGTTATCCATTCTTTTTGGCAAATTTCAGGGTGGGGCACAAGGACTCAACTTTTTTGCTTTTGGAGAAAGACTTTTCTTCTTTCAGAGAACCTCCAGCTGCAGGCTAGAAAGTGAGACATTGAACTATGCAGCTTATTTGCTACTTAGTTATACTCCTGTGTTTTGGTAAGAGGGCTTTGCCGCAGGTGGCATGGTGGTTAAGGACATTGGACTCTCACATGGCTGAACAAGGTTTGAGTCCTGGACCCGATAATTTGCTTTCTTACCCCTCCCCCTCGCTCTCACTCTGTCTCTCTTTGGTCAAATTAAAAATAAATAAATAAATGAATAAATCTTTTAAAGAAGAGGGCTTGGGGACCTTCCTAGGAAGGCTGTGGTTCTGATTCATTCATTCAGTAAATATTTTGAAATATTGCTATGTATAGCTCTTGTTCCAGGAGTGAAACGCTTCCTTGCCCAGGCTATTTCTTTTGGCAAGGGCTTTTGAGAAATAATGTCTGGGAATAAATGGTGGTAGGAATGTGAGGGAGAGCAGTAGACTTCAAGATCTCACCAGGAAGGTGGAGCCCTGTACAGTACCTTACTCCCTGGTGTTGTGCAAAGGTCATGGCTCTGCTTTTGTTTCTGCCTTCATTTCCAAATTGGAGACCCATCACGGTGTGTTCTTTCTTCCGTCCCTCTCTTCTATGCCCCAAAGCCACTTTTGGAAACCCATAGGGAGCATCTGAACAGTAGCCATTCCAGAGTCTGAATTCTGCCCTTCACTTTTGCTAGTGCAGAGTTGGGATTTTTTTTTTTTCGGAGCCAACCCTGATGAGTCATAGGTGCGCACATACTTGGGAAGAAGGACACTTTGGTTCTAGTCCAGTCCTTACTGTAGGCCTGTAACAAGTACCTCCCTATTGTACCTATTGAGGAGTTAGACATGAACAATCTCTAGGGTCCTTTATACTCTGACATTCTATGATAGCTTCTAAAAATCATTGTTTTAAGCCTCTTCAAACTACATTACCAAGTGCTAGAAAGAACATGGTGTAGATAGATGCCTTCTTTGAGAACTAGAGTTTTTGTCATTTTCCCCACAGATTTCAAAAGGAAAGGAGCTAAAAAAAAAGGGGAAAGGAGCTGACATTTATTGTGTTATGAGCCAGACATTTTCTTACGTTGTACATTATCATTTCAATAATAATTCATAACTTGAAGAAATGTGGGAAAGATGAAATGAGTGTGTATATAATGAGGTACCATGTACAATGTTGGGCAAAAAAATATATGTGATTCTCTGGCTCATGTTTTGGCCCTTTCTACTTGGTCCACCACTCTTTAAAGAAATAAAGAAACAAAAACTCAGAGAAATTAAGAAATTGCCCAAAGTCACTCAGATTTCTGGCTCCATAGGCCATGTGTGTCCTGTGACATAGCACTGCCTCTAGATTGTGAAATGTGAAGTTAAATGCTCCACTAGCTGATGAACTTTGAAGAATTTTCTTGGAGGTCCCTTGCTCTTTGGCCCAGTTTCTTTTTGTGATACAGAGCCTATGTTTGGGAGGTGGCTGTCTGGAGGTTTCAGGTGTAACACCTATTTCCCTACGCAGCATTATAACTGGTCCCACAGAGCTCAAACCTTCCATCTAGGCCTTATTAACATCAGACTCTCATTCTGGGCCAACTATCCCTAGAGCAGTCCTTGGATCACCTAGGCAAGGATCCCTGGAACCCTTGGCATCCAACTCTGTTCCCCTGTTGCAGGTATGGTAAGATGGCCTTGTGGGAGAAGCACCAAAACACCACTTTCAAATAAAAGGAAGGGTAAGCTTGCTTGTTCAGGACTAAATTTAGAAAATCATGTATTTGGCTGGCAAAATACTGAGAATTGGAGCATGGGAGGAGAATGTGGGAGTAGTTACACCCAGAGATGAGAATGATCACTGACCCTAAGAAAGGAAGAAGATAGGCTGGGACTTGCCTAATGAAAGGTACAGTCATTGGCCTATGTATCAATAGTGTTAAATGGGATGTTGCTGAGGTGAATGACAGAGGACTTATTTTCAAAGCAACTTCATGACTTGAAAATAATCTTATGAGATCCATCAAGTCCTGTTTGTTCTACAATAGATTTTCCTGTGTTGCCCTTTATTTAGCATAAGGAGCTATGGAATTCTCTTTCTAGCAGTGAAGATGGTTTTGCATGGAGAACATCCTGCTCTGGTCTGGTACACACAGTGTACACAGAGAAATCTAGGCTTAGGATGGCTTCAATAAATGTTCAGTATGAAATTACACAAATATTGAGATATTGAGAAAGTCATGATGCATTTTTGCATAGAAAAACATAGGAAAAGACATCATAACTTTCCTGACAACCTAGTAGTTCAGAAATGCATGAAAACTAGACTTGGTTTTCTACGGTCTCTTCCACCTTCAGGGTGACCAGCATTACTGAGCATTTCTATTTCTCACTCTTTCTTTTTCTCTACGTATGTGTCTATTTCTCTGAATCTCTCTCTTTCTCTGAATTTCTCTCTTTTTCTCTCTGAAATTCTTTTTTTCCACATGTATGTCTTTCTGGATCTCTCTCACTTTATCTGTCTGCCTCTCTCTCTCTCTCTCTCTCTCTCTCCCAATCCCTCTCCCCCAGCCACAGTTATAAAAGATAGTTTTTCTACTAACCTACAGAGGTCAAGTTCACCTAATAGAACCCTAGTTCTGGGCATCAGCATTCTAGACTTTGTACTGGTGCTGAAGGTGATTCAAAATATGTCGTAGCATACAGGTGTGGGGAAAGGAGCTTAATTTGCTTTTCAGAAGTAGTACAATATTCTGGAAAGACCACAGGCTTTGAAGATAGACAACCTTTATTTTGAATCCAGATTCTGCCATTTCTTCGCTTTCTGATACTGAGTAAATCAGGTTAACCTACTTTAGCTTCATTTTTCTGTAAAATTGGGATAATCCTGGTACCCATGGGGGTGTTGTGAAGATTTACAGAGATTGTTTATAAAAATAATTTAACTCAGTGCCTGACAGTGTAGGTGCCGAAGGTGTATTTGTTGAGTGAATGAATAAGCGAGTAAATATTCTTCTCTTGTTCTTTCTCTCCTCATGATAAACAGCTGTTACAAAGGCTCTTGTGAGCCAGCCAGTGACATGGTGGTTAAGGCGGCTGAATCCCACAAAGCCAATTGCATGGTTTGAGTCCCAGACCTGGCAACCTGCCCAAAACCCTGAAAAGAGGTAAAAGCGGAGAAGGGATTATGGCATGATTATTCTCCATGGGGTGTTTTCTCACTTTCCCTCTCTCTCTCTGGTGAGCACACACACCCTCTGGATTTTTTTGTTAACATATATATCATTTTATATATTTTTTCATGTAATATGTGTGTGTGTGTGTGTGTGTGTATGTATTTAAGTGTCAGGAATATTGATGTAGAATTCAGACGACCTCAAGGTCTGCTGTGTGACCTCAGTTGGTAGTTAAAAAATTTTCCAAGCTTTAGTTTCTTCATGCACAAAAATCTGGATAGTAAGAACAGTTATGCAGGGCTGTTATACAAATTAAAGAAAATAATGTGATAACATAGGACCTGGAACATGGTACATAATCAATAATGCTAGGTCCCTTTCTCTGCTTCCCTCCGAGCACTTTTATGTGGGCTTATTTAACCCTCAGAACAATCATGTGTGATAAATATTATCATTATAATAAGATAATGTATGTGAAGCCATCTTGTACAATATAATACAGGTGGTCAATAAATGTTTGTTTCCTTCTCCTTCTTTTCCTTAATTAAGCTAATTATTATCCTGCCAACAATCGTGCTTTTGCATGAACTGTGTGAATATTTTAAAGAATGGGTTGCTAATCTTATATTGCTAACAATTTAGAAGGCAGTCTGGACACCTGGCCTATAATCAAAATTATGTTGATTTTAATAAGATGACAAAAGATCACAGAGTTTATAGATATAAAGTGCTTACTTAATTCCTGCCTTATTATAGTGAGTTATGAAGAGATTAATTTGATATTTCAAAATGTAACAATCATTAGAAAAACATTTTCTATAAATTATGGTTTTACATATTAATGTCATGCTTCCCTTAGAATCTAAAAATACTGTTCTTTTCTACCCATGAATGAAAGTTTTGGAACTATGTTTTTAGAACTGAGAATTAGTTGGGGTTGAGTGTCTCTGACTTTTAATGTAGTCTCTTATCTGGTTTCCCACCTTACCTCTATTATCTACTAATTTATGTTTCAGAATATAATTTTTTTTCCAAGAGGAAAAGTTAAATTTATTGAGAAAAAGAGTGCCCAGGGGTCTGAAGCTGGAGGTGCTTTAGCCCATCCTACCGAGGAGACTTGATGTATTTATATGGGAGGGGTGAAGGGGTAAGGTCACAGGAATGGCATATACTTTAATTAGCTTACTTGCCACTGTGACCTTATCAGCCCATCTATGGCTGTCAGTAAGGGAGGATTCTGGTCAAAGGTCGCTGCAACCATTTCCTTATTTTCTGATGGGAAATTTCCTAAAGGCCATTCAGGGGCCAATCTAACATTTCCAGCCTTTAGCTTTTATAAAAAATTTAAAAATGGAGTTATGGTGGGAAAAGGGACTATGGGCAATTGTCAGTCTTTTGGAGCTGCTTCAAACTCAGAATGGGTATTGTCCTTTAGGTTAGTGGGGAGGGGTGTAAGTCTTTTGGAGGCCAGAGTGAACATTGTACCCTCTGGAACAGCAAGATGTTTTCAGCCTATATTGGAGCCAATTGTTGGATGGCTTCTCCGATGAAGCAGTTTAGTATTTTTAGCAGTGATCCTGTAGAAACTAAGAGTGGGGGCAACCAAGGGAATGATAAAAGCCCCATTCTTTCAGAAAGAGGCCAACATCCCCTTTTACTGTGAGAAGGTCTAGGCCTCTGGTTTTGGAGAATTACTGTGGCCATGGATTGTACTTGGTCTTGAATCCGTAAGAGACTTTGGGATACTTTGTCTAGACTTTGTCAAAGGTCAGAAAATATGATTATGATTTTGAGAAGGCCAAAGCATAGGTTATGTTTATGGGGCAGAGAGTTTCATGGCAAAATAAAATCTGAGCTATAAACAAATCACCTTGGTTTCACCATCTGCAAAATAAATGTAATATTAGTATGTACTTGATATGGTTGTTTAGAAGATTAAGTAATTTACAAATAAATAACTCATCTAAAGGTGTTAACATATAGTTCGTCATGCAATGAGAGCTTAACAAGTGTCAAAAGCTACCACTACTATGAACACTCCCACTATAACCTCTACCACTAGTGACAATGATGTGACAAAATTATTGCAGAATGGTCACAGAATTAGGTGTTCTGTCTCACAAGGTATTTCAGATCTCTGAAGGATGGGTTGAGATATTTCTTAGTTTTACCCCCCCCCCTTTTTTTTGCTGTAGGGAGCATGCACTCACCAGAAAGGAGGGGGGATGAGAAATCACCCCCTGGGGGGATAGCCATGTTGTAATCCCTTCTCCACTCTCCTCCCAGGATTTTGCACATGCACACACATGTGCTCTACATTATTTTCTAACCACTGGGCCTGGGACTGGAACTGCGGAGTTGGCCGTGTGCGATCCAGTCACCTTAACCTTCATGCCACCTGTTGGCCCTCAATTCCCATTTCTAAAATCTTTCCAAGGAGACCACGTTCATATTGTCCAAGTTACTACTGGAAGTCAGGATCGACATTGAATCTTCAAACCTTGAGGGTCTTTCAAGGCCAAGAGGTCAACTATTTATACCCTCAGTTATCATTGGTCAAAGATTTAGTTTCAAAAGTTGTAGAAAACTGGGTCAGGTGTAATGTGAATATGGAAGAGTCCTTGAAATATTTTTTGTAATTTGAATTGTGATAGGTTCTATTCGAATGCTTTTTTCCCTCCCTACCCGGCAGAATATATTAGATTTAATGCTAAATGAAATAAGCCAGTCTATGTACCACAAACAGGATATTTCCTCATTCAATATATACCAAATGCCTGGACTCAATGACAGAAATGGAAAGAGTTGAAGACATAATAGTATAGAGGACAAGTATAGATACCAGATACTATCTGGGAGGGGAGTGGATTTTGGAAGGTGGGTGGGAAAGACTCAGCAAAACATTGAACAGACACAAGAATGTAAGGTTCTGCATTGAAAATTATGTATATAGTAATATCCCTGATTTGGTTAACATGCACTACATGCACGCTTTGATAAACCAGATTGTATACCATAAAGATTTATGACAACTAAATGTAAATAACAAAATATAAGGAGCTAGCAGATGGCGTGGTAGTTCGGGCTCTGGACTCTCACATGGTTGACCATGGTTTGAGTTCCGGACTTGGTGGCTTGAAAATCATGCTGAATGCATGTATGTGTGTGCCCAAAATCCCAAGAGGAGACTGGAGGAGAAGGGACTGTTCCATGGTCATCTGCCACCAGGGAGTTATTTTTCACTTTCCCTCTCTCTGTCTCTCTGTGGCAAGCACATGTGCTCTATGACAAACTTCACAAAAATAAAAAATAAATTAAAAAGAGAAAATACAAAATTGAAAAATCTTGCTTAATTTTGCTGATTTTCAAGTAATCAGAATTTTACAAGAAATTTTTCCTTGTTTCTATATATACCAGAGATTCTGTTGTATAGAGATTTCTCTAGGCACCATGCATAGTCAAGAAAGTAGGGAGAAGGGAATATAAGTAGGTTGATAGAATAGTTTCTTTTGGCAACTGACCAGTTGCTTGGATGCTCTGGAGACTAAATTAATCTAGGTAAATTTCCCAAATAACACACTGATAGCTCATGTGAGAATAGTGAACCTAGGTATGTAGCCTGGACATTTTCAGTAAGCTACAGAATGGTGTGTGACTGTGGTTTTATTGGCAATTAAAATAGGAGGCAAAGAAAGCCATGGAGATTCTTCTCCAATGATTTTAAAAAGTGAAATTATGAGTGGTTCAGATAATCTGTGTGAATGCAGAAGGTTGGACAGCAGTGGCTTCTTATGGTCCCTTCAACTTCCTGGGCCTTAGGATTCTAGAATATTTCTCTCTAGCACTACTCCTTCTTTAGATGATTTTCTTAAAAGCTTTCCTGTTTTCTTCTTTTCTTCCTTTCATTCATGCTGTGCAGTCCTTATATTATTTACTCCCCAAAATATTTATTGAGTGCACACAGAATGCCAAGGCATGGGGTATAACATAATCAAATCAGACACCACTCCTATGCTTATGGACTTGACAATTTTGAATGTTCTGAATGTACTCGATCTTATGGTTGGAGAAAGATGACTTCTCACTCACGTTTGAGCTTTATCTCATGTATGCACAATTCCTTATGAGTGAGGTTTTTCTCCTTTTTCTTTAACCTCCAGGATTTAAGATCTGAGTAAAGAAGGAGCTTTTCTAGACTGGAGATGAACAGTTTGAGGTGGCAGAGAACTGGGACTGAGGTGCCTCTGACATAGCCTCCTAACTTGAGCAGTTCAAGAACCCTCATCCTTGCTATGTTCACCCAAGTTATAGAGAGGAGGTGAAATGTGTACAATGAAAAAAAGCAAACAAACAAGGCAAACAAATAGGATCACAAAGAAAACAACAGCAACAACAATGAATGAAAATAAACATGCAAAGCTCTTTCTCTTGTTGACCCCACAGATCTCTTTCCTTGGTTTTGAAGGGCTCAGGGCATTTTTATTTTAGTCATCTGATTTGGGATTGGGGTTGCCTTATTAACACCTAGTAAACAAATAAGTGGTCAATCTATGTGCTTTGTTTAAAAGAGAATTTAGGACCAGGCTGCCTGATCTCCACCAGTCTCTTCCCTTGAAACAAAAAAAAAAAAAAAAAAGATAAAGAATTTATCCTGGCACACCAGACACCAGCTCCCCAAAATTTGTAAAATACCTTCTAGGAAGAATAGAAGGACAAAACCAGACAAAACCAGGTGTTCTGTGAGTGTGGGCTAGAATCAAGGCTCCAGATTTTCATCCTCCTGGAGCGATGGGGCAAAACTCGGGAATTTCAGGCCATCATGCTTAGGGAAAATAAAATCTATGACAGATTTTCATCCACTTATTCATGAGTACATCAAAAGGGTATTAAGCACTGACCAGCACTGGAACTAAAAGAGCAAACCCAAACAGCTTCTTTTCTCTTCTCTAGTCTCAACAAACATCATTTTTATGTGTTAACAACCTCCAAAGGGGACAGTAGCCATCAGTCAAGTGAACAGTAATGTTGAGAACAGAAGTGTGAGTCCACTGATACTGTACTTTTCTTCTTCTTTGTTTCTCAACTAATTGATTTTTCTTTTAGCCTAGAGGAGAGGAAAACCTAAGTGTGGGGACGACATGGCACCACAATATCTCTCTTCAATGATCTGAAAAGCTATGTATAGAAGAATGAGATCTATGCTGTATAGAATCAGTAAGCAGACCAGGGATAAATGGGTCCAAACTTGTTAAATGAATTATTTATTTTAAAATTATTTATTTAATTTATTATTATTATTCTTTAAATTTTACCAGAGGGAGATGGAGGGAGAGAGTGAGAGAAAGAAAGAGGAAAAGTGAGAAAGCAAGCCTCCAGGTTCAGGACTCAAACCATGGTTGGCCAAAAGTACCTCACCTACCATGCCACCTGCTGGCCCCCAAATAATTATTTATTTAACTTTATTCACTATTGTTATTATTATTTAATTTGACCAGAGAGAGACAGAGAGAGAAAGTGAGAAAGCAAGCTGATAGGTCTGAGACTTGAACCATGTTTGGCCATGTGGGAGTCCAGAGCCTCAACCACTGTGCCACCTGCTAGCTCCTAAATGGGTCAAATTTAAAGAGATCCTGAGCTTCTTTTTTTTAAAAAAAATAATTAGAGCTTATCAGATATGAAATGCATAGTCTGGGGAACTAATAACAATAATATTAATACTTGTTATTTTAATGTATTTTATAGAACTTTAGATATCTTTTTAGAACATCATATTTTATTTGACCCTCAGTACTGCTTTTGTATATCAGTCAAGGTAATAGCATTGTACCTATTTTAGAGATGAAAAAACTGTCTCAGAGAGGTTGAGAATATTGTTCAAGGGACCAGCAGGTAGCATAATGGTTAAGGCGCTGGACTCCCACATGGCCAACTATGGTTCAAGTCCCAGACGTGGTGGTTTGAAAATCATGCAGGGCATTTGTGTCTGAGAGCTCAAAATCCCAGAAGGAGGATGGAGGAGAAGTGATTGTGGTTCTACCAGGGAATGATTTCTAGCTTTCTCTCTCACTGTCTCTGTCTCTCTTCAGTGACCACAAGCACCCTATAGGGAATAAAAAACCCTTAGAAAAAGAATATCATTCAAAAAGGATAAAAATGTTATTTCAAGTCTCACGGTTAATATGATATAAGGTGGAACTCAAATCAATAGCTGTTGACTGTTTGTGAGGGAGTTCTTAAGGAAGGATTTCCTCCCTTGGCTTGTTTCAAAGTGCAAAGAAGCTGTCTTCAGACAGGGAAGAATCAAATGGTGGCTCAGACTTCTAGTGAAGCAAGAGACATTTACTCGGCCAGAGTCCAGTTTAGAACAACACTCTGCAAACCAATCTGGATGACAGTGAACTGTTTTGTTGATTGCCATGTCTATTTTAAGCTTGTGTTCTCTGATTTCAATGTGAAAATGTGGGTCTGGACTGGTAGATGCATCCAGTACACCCTTCCCTGCTCCTCACAGCCACCCTATCTCCTGTTTGCACAGATATGCTTGTGTGCACATAGAAAATTACTTTCTTGGGCCTGTGAACACACATCAGTTTTGCAATTTGCTAAAATAATAAAGCTTGTGATTATAAGAAGAAGCCAGGTTTGCCATTTCCTGCATAAAATAAAAAACAAGCAACAGAATTAATTCATTTGATGGACTTGTCCATTTTCCCAATAGTTTTCTTAGCATGGGGAAGACAACTTTGTCATGAACTCAAAGTGAGTGAGTGTGTGTGTGTGTGTGTGTGTGTGTGTGTGTGTGTGAGAGAGAGAGAGAGAGAGAGAGAGTGAGGTCCACCCTGTAGCACTGTTTTAAAACTTTTCTTTTAATGTGTGCTTTAAAGTTCTGCCTGATAATCATGGATTGTATCTAGAAGCCCACTTGGTAAAAGCAGGTTGAGTCATCCGCAGTTTGTAAGAGTCCAGGAGACCTGCAGCGATGACTAAGTGAATCATTATTTGATAAAAGGGGGAAAAAATAGGTATTGGTTTGAAAGGAAGGCTGGAGGAGAATGAAGAACTTCTTGAACAGAGAAAAAATAAACCACTTGGAAGCTAGCTGGCAGGATGAGTGGGACCGGAGAAAACCGGTCCTGTGCGGTAGGACTTGCTGCTGCATTTTAATCACAGCTCTATGTGACTGTTTTTTTTTTACCCCCTTTCTTTTTTTTCATCAAGTGAGAAAGGACACAGAGGGGATTCAGCTGTAACCTAGCTCTTTAAACTTTGTGTTGTACTCTGCCCCTTTGCACATTTTAAAATTGAAATCCAGAAATTTTTCATTGGGAGTTCAAGTAGATGCAAACATGGTATACTTTCTGTCACCTTGTAAATATTGATGGTTTAAAATTAAGCTCTTGCATCAGTCTTTCAACTTCTTCAATGGATTCTAAGTACAACTCTGTTGTATTTTAATATCCACTGTCACTCATTGAAATATGAATTCACAAGTTCTCTAACAATAGAACATTTGACACCATTCCCTTTCCTCTGAGAACTCAACTTTCCATTAATTTTTCTCAGAATTTTATCCTATTGCCATACCCATTTTTATAGCTGAATGTCTTTTCTCTTGATTATCTGATTTATACATCACAAAAAAATATGTAAAATGAAATTTTAAACTAAACATAGAATTCATGTGGTTAGAAATCTTCAAAGTATTAGGGTTGGAAAGTGGCCTGGTAGTAAAAGTGCTGGACTCCCACATGGTCAACCATGGTTCGAGTCCCGGACCTGGCAGCTTGCTTTCTCACTTCCCTCTCTCTCTCTCTCTCTCTCTGTCTCTCTCTGGTCAAGTTAGGAAAAAATGATGGTGATGATGATATTGAAAAAAAAAAAACCTAAATAAATAATTCTTAAAAAAAAAAGAAATCTTCAAAGTATTTAAGTAAAGTAAATAAATAAATGTTACACAGCTAGTTAGTGACAGAGTATTAATTAGAACCCAGGTCTATGTTGCAGCTTCTAGATATCTTATCTACTTTGCTGGGCTGCACTCTGGGACTTCAGAGAAGAAAGTGGCTGCAGCCATGGTAAGTTTTGAGATGCCTGTCAGGTAGGTCTTTCTCTTATAAACTAAGAAAAGGGTAATTATGAAAGGAGAAGTGAGAAAGAAGAACCAGAATGACTTCTCAACCTCAAGCACATTTGCAGCTCATCAGTATTTAAGAATTGTCCATACAGGGCCAGCAAGTGGCATAATGGTTAAGATACTGGGCTTCCACATGACTGACCACAGTTTGAGTCCTGGACCTTGTAGCTTGCTGTCTCTTACTTTCTCTCTCTCTCTCTCTCTCATGAGTGCATGTTCTCTATAGCAAATTTAAATAATAATAATACATAAAATCAAATAAATAAGTCTTTCAAAAAGAAGAATAGTCCATCCATATATATAAATTGGAAATTATTTCTCTTAAGACTCTCCCTGTCTACATGCTTCCTTGGGGGCAAGGTTCTTTAACAGCAGCACTATTTATATTTTAGGTCAGGTCATTCTTTGTTGTGGGGGTTGTCCTGCGCATTATATGATGTTTAGTAGCATCCTTGACCTCTACATATTAGATGGTAGTGATAGCTCCCCTTCCAGTTGTGACTACCAGAAATGTCTGCAGTTATTTCCAAATGTCCTGGGATGAGGGGCAAAATCACTTCCAGTTGGGAGCCAATTGGACTACACATAACCCAATTTGAAGATTGATAGCTTGTTAGAAATGTGAAAAAGGCCCAAAACAGTCAAATGTGATATTTGTGCTTTATTTGAAGAAAGGGAAAAATCTGGTTGCTTGTGTTTAAATCCCCTTTCCCATATGAGTGGGAATTTTCTCAGCTCATGAGATAGGGGACTGCTGAATCCATCTCAAAGGTTTTTGGGTCTGACCAAATACTGGGACTTGAGGAAATCAAAATTAGGTTAGGATAAATTATTTAAGAAAGAAATTATTATCAGAGAAGGGGGAAAATGGAGAAGAGGAATGAAGTTACAAATAACAGAAATCATACTGAAAGTTGCCATTTATTCTGTACCCACCACTATGCTAAGTAGTTTAACTGGACTATGTTGAATAATCTCAGTAACCTAGGAGGTAGTTCTAATCATTTGTTGGTGAGGGCACAGGTTAGCCTGTTGTAACAAAAAAAGATTTTAAAAATTCAGTGACTTAGACAAAACAGAAATATTTTTATCTTTATGCAAAGGGCAGAGAGGCTGTTCAGGGTTACTCTGGCATACCACATTGAGGACTTGGGCGGCTTCTATGTGGTTGTTCTGTTATCTTTAATACCCACCTTCCATCTCATGGTCCCAGATGGCAGCTTCAGATTCTGCTATCAGGTTTGCACTCAAGACAGTGGGACAAATAAGAGGGGAAAGTGAGGATATGTACTTTTCTTTTAAGGGCACAATCTAAAAATTATACACTTCATTCCATTTGCACCCTGTGGGCTTCACTGAACTGCAAAGGAAATGTGGACTTTAGTTGGGCAGTCATGTATCCAGCTAATGGGGTTGACAAACTACATCTGAGGTCCAAACCGTCTTCTGGTAAATAAAGATTTAATGGAAAACAGTCACTCCCATTCATTTGTGTATTTTCTGCAATGTTTCCTTGGTACGATGGCTTTATTGAATAGTTGCAACAAAGACTGGATGAAACACTTAGCTGAAAAAATTACTTTCTGGCATTTAAGGAAAAAAAAAAGTTTGTCAATCCCTGATCTAGATAGAGAGAATCAATATTTGGGGACAACTAATGGGTTCTGTCAAAATTCTTTCTTCCTTTCTTTTTTAAATTTGCTACAGAGGACATGCTCTGTGTGGGCTGGGAGGAGTGAGAAAGCATCCCTCCTAGAGGGATATGACCATGCTGCAATATTTTCTCCTCCTTTCTCTTTTTGGGATTTTGGGCATGCATACACATATGCCTGGTGTGTATTTCAAGGTGCAGAATCTGGGACTCGAACTGCACAGGCAGCCATGTGAGATCCAGCCTCTTTAACTACCATACCACCAGCTGGCCCAAGATTCTTATTTAACAGATAAGGAAATGGAAGCACATAGAGGGCACGCAAATGGTCCAAGGTCACATAGTGATAAGTGGTAGAGCTAAGTAAAATTTGAATGTGGCTTGGTTCAGCTCCAAGGCACAGCACTGTTCCCTATGTAATAATACCTTGCTCATTCGTTCAGCAAATATTCTTTGTGTCTAGTGCATGCCAGGTAATGTTCTGGGTCCTGGGTATTCAGATGTGAATGAAAGAGGAAATCCCTGCTCTCATGGAGCCTATGTTAAAGATGATAGACTATTAGAACTATGTAAAATAAAATATATGTTAGAGGTGATACATGCTATAAATAAAAATGAATCTGGTAAGATAGAAAGGCAGTGACAGAGTGAGAGTAGAGATTAATTTTCAAAAGAAATGTTTAATGATGGCCTCAGTATTGGGGAAACCAAGAAGAATGAGTCTGAGTCAAAGCTCTTAAGGAGGAGGTGGGAGCCTGAGCTGAGAACTTCCAATAAAATCTTCAAGTTCTTCCTCAAAGAGGAGGTCGAACCAAAGGTCAGGAGCTGGATGGGAACTGGAGCCAAAAGAACAAAGAGAGCAGTGTGGGTACCCATGGCTTGTGTGTGGTGGGTAAGTGGTACAAAGTGGATGTGTAGGACGAAGACTGCCTTAAAGGGGAAATATTATGGTAGAAAGTTTGCCTTGATCCTTCTTAGAATTTTAAAATATCTCTGCATATTTACAAAGAAGAACACACATGCACACACACACACACACACACACACTCATGTAAATAATAGCAGGCAGTGAATTGGTTTGTGTCATGGAAAGATCAGACTGTTGGAGTCACATAGAACTATGAATCTCAGCTCTGTCACATGCCTATTAGATGACATCAAACAAACTGTTGTTAGTGCTGTTATCAGCCATGATTTATTGAACATTTTCTGTGGCAGGCACTTTAAATATACTTTATATACATGATCTTATCTAATTCTTACGTAACTCTATAGATGTAAACTAGTGTTATCTTAAATTATCTTCAAGTTAAATTAAGTGGTGAAATTAAGCAGTGATAGATTACAGTTAAAAACTAAGGAAAAATGTGCAACTTTCCTCCTGTGCACTTATATTATTTTATCTTATTTAAGTACAGTGATTTGTAAGATCGGTTAATGATTCTGTGAGTTTTGTAATTCTTTTAAAATTATTTGTTTTAATTTTATTTATTTATGTATTTATTTTATTTGATGTGTGTGTGTGTGTGTGTGTGTGTGTGTGAATGAGAGTGGGAGAGAGAGAGAGAGAGAGAGAGAGAAAGAGAGAGAGAGAAGGAAAGTGAGAAAGTAAGCCATCAGGGTCTGGGAATCAAACTACTGTCAGCCATGTGGGAGTCCAGCACTTTAACGACTGTGCCACCTGCTGGCCCCTGTGGGGTTATCTTTATAAACAAAATTATTTTGTGAATAAAAATATGTAATGTCTATATAGTGCTCACTATGCTTCAGTCACTATTTTAATTACTTTACATGTACTTTTTATAACAGCATTGCAAGGAGATACTCTGATTTTCTTTTCTTGCCATAGGAAGCTTGAGCTCACCAGAGAGAGAGAGAGCGAGAGAGAGAGAGGGAGAGAGAGAGAGAGAAATCACTCCCCAGAGGGCTGGGCCTTAAACTGCAGTAGGCCATGTAAGAGTCCAATGCTGTAACCACCATGCCACCTGCTTGGCCCCAAGTAGATAACTTTCATTATTCATGTGTGTGTGTGTGTGTGTGTGTGTGTGTGTGTGTATATATATATTTAAAATGAGAAAACCTAGCAACAGAGAAGTTTAGGTAACTTTTCCAAGCTCCTACAGCCAATAAATTGAGAGGCTGGGATTTGACCTCTGGCAGTCTGACTTTAAAGTTTCATATGCTAAGTCATTATGCTACACTGCCTCACAAACCAGACCAATATCAAACTGAATGGGAAAACATGCTAACTTATGTTTCATAGCTGATGATGTATAGGGAAAGCCTGGTTATTTGGACCTTATGATCTAACCCATCCCTATTACCTCTCTAATGTCAGCATATGTGAATTGGAACAAATATTCCAGTTCTTTGAAGATTAATCTGAGAATCCCAAATTTAAAAAGTGATGACAAAGAGGATATCATGTGTACCTTTTCTCTCTGTGTATGTGACTACCTGTGTGTGTGTGTGTGTGTGTGTGTGTGTGTGTGTGTGTGTGTTTGCATGTGTAGGTGTATGCACCTTAGTCTAATCGGTAGTTTTAGATGTCAGCTGCTACACTTCATCCTCAGCAGCCTAAAATTCAGTCTTTCATAGGACAACATTTAAAAATAAAAAAAAAATCCTTACTCTGTTTTAGGGTCTCCGCCTGATTTTCCAGAATGTACTCTCCAGTGACTGCTGTTCTGTTACCTCGGGGATGGAGCTACCAGACAAGTGTGGATGGCTGAGTAACATCAATGGCATAATTCTCTGCTCCCGTCATTCCTGGCATTTAAGTCTTTATTTCGTGCTCTGATCAAGAAGGTCACACATGATTTTCTATCTGGCCTACCATTTCTTTCAATTGTCAACATTCAATAAGGATTCTCCTTGGGAGTGTCTTCTGCCATTTTAATGGCATAATGGATTCCAAACATGGGCTCTATATGTCTCCTCCAGATGTAAATTTGGGGATCTCAACTTGCTACCAGTACAGTTATACTTTAGATTGTTCCTTTAGGGATGAGGACAGATTTTCACTGAGTCATCCCATCTCTCATGTAGTGTACTCATTCCTTTATCACACTCTGAGCAGATGATAAGTTCATGTGTTTCCAGAAACAGCTTTCTGAGGGCAAATTTAACTTTGATGAGAACTAACTCCAAGAAATACCCTCATGAGTGCAGAGCTCTAACCATTAATAGAACTGGACTATGTGGGAAATTTAAGCAGTAGAGTTATTTGACAAATTGATATGGAGAAGCTGACATGTCCTCAGGAACTTTTAACTTTTGAGGGACCAGGAAATACCAGCATGGTGGTAACTGAGTTCATCATATTGGGGTTTGGAGACCTCAAAGAATTGAGTCCCTTGTTTGTCCTGGTGTTTGGCATTATCTACCTAGCTACCATTTCTGGGAATCTTCTCCTCGTGGTCCTGGTGAGCACTCAGCGGGGACTACAGACTCCAATGTACTTTTTTTTGGCAACCTTGTCATGCCTGGAGATCTGTTATACATCTAACATTGTGCCCAGAATGCTGGTGGACTTCCTGAGGGAAAACAGAGTGATCTCGATGACAGGTTGTATTATTCAGCTCTACTTCTTTGGGGCCCTGGGCAGCACTGAATGTTATCTTCTGGCAGTGATGTCATATGACCGGTACTTAGCTGTCTGCCAGCCCTTGCACTATCCAACACTAATGAACGGAACCATATGTGTGAGGCTAATAATTGGCTCCTGGGTTAGTGGCTTCACAGTTGCAGCTGTGTTCCAGGCTACTATGGTATCCACCTTGACGTTCTGTGATGGCAATGAGATTGACCACTTCTTCTGTGACTTGAAACCTCTGCAAAAGCTCTCCCGCTCAGACCCCCATCTGGTCAACCTGATCTGCATGAGTCTAACAGTTCTGGTGACTCTGGCCCCTTTTGGACTAACACTTGCCTCCTACTGGAGAATTCTTTCAGTGGTCTTGCAAATACCTTCTGTGACTGGTAGGCAGAAGGCGTTCTCCACTTGCTCCTCTCATCTAGTGGTTGTGACCTTGTTTTATGGGACCTTGATCTTGGTCTATGCTGTGCCCTTAAAGAACCAGGTGCCAGCTCTCAACAAAGCCTTCTCTTTGTTATATACCGTTGTCACTCCCATGTGTAATCCCCTTATCTATAGCCTCAAAAACAAAGATGTCAAGGAGGCTCTGAAGAAGCTAAGCATTTGCTGTTATGATGAGTTCTATAAAAGCGGCAAAAATGATGGCAGTCTGAAAGTCAAGGCAAAGGTCCCATTCTCAAGGAACTCTTATTTTGATTAGGAAACACAGGATAGAGTATACTTTTTATAACTGCAAATATTGGCTAATCACCACATCTAATTTTAGGGTGAAAGTTGGTCCCACTCAACTTAAATCTTCTCATTACTTTAAGTAGGTTTACACTGCAAGAATGAAGAAGTATTTCCTGGTCTATAGCAGGGGATTAATTCTGGGATATACTATAAATAATTAGGAGATATAATCTTCCAAATAGCTTAACCTTAGAGGTAAGAATTAGCAGGTATGCTTTTTCTTTTTCTTCTTTTTTTCTTTCTTTCTCCTCTTTCTTCTTTCCTTCTTTCTTTCTTTCTCTCTTTCTTTTTCAAATCAGCACTGTAAAGATGTACAGTGATTAAATGTAAATTTAAAAAATGATAAAAAAATAAAACAGATGAGAGATCTTGGGGTTGTGGCAGGAGTGATAACTGTGCTACTACTATAAGAATCAGGTAGCTCCCTTAAGTAATAAGAGCATGTTTATTTTCTTCAACATTTAAACTAGAGTTCTGGCTGTGAGGCCGATGCTGTTAAATAGCTAATAATAATACTGTACCCCTATTTGGCCTAGAATTATGAAGATAAGATGGAATCTAGGGGCCAGCAGGTGGCATAGTAGTTAAGGCAATGGACTCCCACATGGTAAACTGTGGTTTGAGTCCCAGACCTGGTGACCTGAAATTCATGCCAGGTGTGTGTGCATGCATGCAAAGAATCCCAAGAGGAGGATGGAGGAGAAGGGATTGCAGTGTGGCCATCTCCCTTTGGGGGTGATTCCTTGCTTTCTATCACTCTTTTTCTTTGTTTCTCTGGCAAGTGCACACATCCTATAGCAAAAAACATTTTTAAAAAAGATAGAATCAGGGAACCAGCAGTTAGCGTAATGGCTATGTCGCTGGATTCCCACGTAGTCGACCGCGATTTGTGTCCCGGACCCAGTGGCTTAAAACTCACGCCGGGCGCGTGTGCGTGCGTGCCCAAGATCCCAAGAGGAGAATGGAGGAGAAGGGATTGCGGCGTGACCATCCCCCCGGGGGGGTG